>NC_042494.1:147319344-147321296 GCF_005508785.2 Acyrthosiphon pisum
AATTACTAATGGAAATAAAACATATTTTATATCATTAAATTAACATTAACATACAAGGTAAATTTAAGCATTCTACAATTTGTTATTACTAAAATAAATAATTCATAAATATTCAGGAGATTGATAGTCGGCGGAATCAATATACAGTGGAATCCTCTTATTGTGGGCACCGGTTAATACGGGCATCCGCTTATTGTGGGCAAACAGGTCTGGTCCCGATACAAATGTATATTAACAATGTTAAATCTAACCGCGTAATATGGGCACTCGATTCGGTTTATGTGGGCAATTTTATTTTATCATAGCGTTAGAATATACACATAATATGTATCTAAAAACGACAAATTTAATCGGATTTCGTCATATCTACGAGATTGTGTATCGTGTTTATCGAAAGTAATAAAAATCATTATGGACGATAAACGGCACGCGTTCTGTAACGCGTCAATGCCCGCATTTCAGCTTTAACGTGAATATATGTCTCGAAAAGATCTCTCCCTCAAGGAAAAAATCGCGATTTTAGACAAAGTGAAAGCGCTACCTCCAGGCACTTCACAACGTAAAATCACTGAAAAATTATGCGTTCCGAAATCAACGGTGGCGAAACTGCTCAAAGAAGAAGTCATTTTACGCGAAAACTTCAATTCAACTCAAACTGGTAATCAAAAACGTAAACGAGAAGGGTAAGATCCCGAAGTTGACGAGGCTTAAGTGAGTGGTTTTCATTGATAACAAGTCGCGGTGTTCGCGTGTCTGGGCCAATGTTAAAATGTAAAGCCGAAGAATTATCCCGGAAAATTGGTAACAATCAGTTTATTGCTACTGATGGTTGGTTAAGCAGGTGGAAGAATAGACACGAGATAAAATTCAAACGTGTGCATGGTGAAAAAGCAAGTGCTGATGAATCTGCCTCTAATTACTACGTTTTGTATACCTTCCACATCATCCAAATATTAATTTTATTTATTATTGTATATTATATTTAATTTAATGTATATAGTAATTATTTCACTTTTTTTCGATTACATATATGATAATAAAAATAAAAACTTTTTTGTATAATAATTTTTTTTTTTTTAACTAATTTCGGTTTTTATGGGCAACCGCTTAATGTGGGCAAACAGAGCTGGTCCCAACGTGCCCACATTAAGCGGAATTCACTGTATCTAAAAAAGTTCGGCGGAGTCCATACGCAGCGCAATCGATAGATATATCTTACAGGTAAAAAGGTCATTTTGGCGCAGTTGATATATGCCCGAAAATTGAGTTTAAAATGTGTTTTGTTACAACATTTACCTACATAATCTGATCATTTTGGTAAATGACTTCATTGACCAATTTTCATCTTTCACCGTAACATATACATTAATATATTATATATAGGTATACTCTTTTTTTAAATATATTATTATAATAAATATACATATTAAAAAATTAATTATTTTTACTTAAATACCTACTATTTGTTATTATTATTATTATTATTATTATTATTATTATTTATTTATTTTTTGAACGTTCTTCCGATTTTAGATTCTGAGTGGAACGATGAATGTATTGATTTTACAATGATGTGTGTTTTTTTTAAAATTTTTTTTGTGTCTGTGTACACGATAAGTTGTCGAAATAATGCTACGATTTTCAACTTCAGTATCTTGTTCGATCAGAAAGTGAATATCGTTGGTGCATTGGGGAGGTCAAAATTTAAATTTCCCAGTAGTTTTCAAAAGCGCCGGGAAAAACAAAAGAAAAATTAAGGAAAAACGCGAATTTTTACGCAAAATCGATTTTTCACAAAATTGAATTTGGTTTTTGGTGTAACTTTAAAAAAAATGACCGTAGATATATAAATTTTGACTGAATGTTTATCTTAGCATTTTCTATACACTATAACATTTTCAAAATATTTTGATTTATTTTGAGCTCTTTACGGACATTTTCATTTTCCATTT
>NC_042494.1:147322303-147325748 GCF_005508785.2 Acyrthosiphon pisum
TAAAATAGTGTAGTACGAAGTTTCATTTATTTTAGGCCCTGTGACATTTATAATTTTAGTAATGTATAAATACATTTTGAGGTTTTGTCAAAGCATGAAAAGTTAAATGTCTGTGTTATCATAGTCATAACAGATTATACTTCTGTAGAAGAAAAGGCTTGATATAATCCCAACCAAAAATCAATGCAAAGTTCTTTATTTTATGTAAAATGGTATCATAAAGTAACAGGTAATAAGTATTCTAGTTCTGTAAAAACTAAAGAAAAAATGTCCTCTCTCCCCCTCTAAAAAAAAATGTTTGGCTACTGCAATGAATGTTGACTAAATTTACTCAAGTTTATTGCCTATATTTGATAATTATTTTAATGGCTAACGGGTAATTACAAACAAAACATATCATTGAGTAGGTGTATACTGTATATTTTATACAATATATACTCATTTTTCAACTTCAATATCTTGTTCGATGGGAAAGTGAATCTAGTCAAATCTAGATCTTGGGGAGGTCAAAATTTAAAACCAGTTGTTTTCAAAAGCGCCATGAAAAACAAAAAAAAATTAAGGAAAAACGGTAATTTGTACTCAAAATCAAGTTTTCGACTAACTCGATTTTGGTTTTTGGTGTAATTCTTAAACAAATGACCGACAATACATCCAATTTTCACTAATTCTTTATATTAGTATTTACATTATAACTTATAACAGTGGCGTATTTACGGGGGAGGGGGGTATGGGGGATAGATCCCCCCTTGACCTTTTTTTGTAAAGTTAAGTTTACTTATTTTCTGTATTTCTCAACATAATACTACTTTTAAGTTTTAAGTAAGTATATCTGTTTTCTAAATGTTCTAGCCGTGGTAATTTGACCGCTTTGATATACCTACTATACGGCATACGCCACTAGTCGTTCGTGGCATAAATATCGGAAAATAAAAACATATACCTCTATGGTGGTATGGTATACTATAGTCCGGCCCACGAGAGTCCATGCGTAAACCACGCATCGATACTGGCGTACCTACATGACGTCTGCCGGCCGAATTTCCTCCCACCATAGTGCCATTCCCACTACTCGGCAATGTGAATACAGCGGCTCATAAAAACATGGCTAATTAATTGCGTTTTGGGGGTGTTATATGATTTTCCATATTGCAGGGATGGAAAACGTTTTTAATTTTTTCGTTTTCGTTTTTGTTTATTGATTTAAAAAATGTCGTTTTTGATTAACGTTTTTAAAAACGTTATTTTCCAATTGTTTCCAAATAAAGTTTTTGATAATATATTTTTTTTTTTATATTATATTCTAATAACTTATAACTTTTAAGTTATAATAGTAACGCGCAATATAGAAATGCACTCAATTGTTGAAAATAAAATTAATTATCATAGATATAAAAAAAAAAACCAATATTATCAAAAACGTTATTTGGAAACAATAGGCAAATAACGTTTTTAAAATGTTAATCAAAAACAATATACCTATATTATATTCTTATAAATTATAACTTTTAACTTTTAAGTTATAATACTAACACGCATTACTTACAGAAATGCACTTAAAAGTTAAAAATTAAAATTAATTATTCTTAAAATTTAAATTTTAGATCAAAATTATAATTTATATAAAAATTAGAAAATTCAAAATTTCTGATATCAAATTAAAATATTTTTAAAGTTAAAGATTAAAAAGTAAAGACAAGTGACTATTTTTTCAAAAAAATTTTTTTCGTGGTATAATTTAATAATGTATAATATTATAATTTATTTTCGTTTTCGTTTTTCAGTTGTTTTTTGTTTTTGTTTTTTGTTTTTTTTCGTTTTCATTTTTTGTTTTTTTCCGTTTAATAACGTTTAGGAATGCAAGATTCCTATAATATATTGTTACAATGGCAGTTGAAAAATATGATAAATACATTGTCACACATTTTTTTATTAGCATTTAAAGTTCGAATTTTGACAAAATACGTAAAAATCACGAAAATGTGGAAATTATTTCGAGCTGAAAATTCATAAAAATTTTTTTTTTAAATCTAAGATTTGAATATGTAATACAAGATTCCTCATATGTTTGTTTATCTTTATCAAGAGAAAAATATCCACGGTCGACGGAAAGTCAATTTAAGTTTTAATGAGCGTTCGAAGTTCGAATTTTTACAATATTGGATATTCAATCGATTTCTTATTAGTTATTTTGTGCAATTCAGAAATGAATAACTGTATATACTTGAAATATATACCATATTATGTTTATTTTTATCAATTCCTATACTTGATAAAATCACATTTTGACTCAGCTGCTTACGGACATTTTCATGCAACAATTTTAAATTCAAAATGGTTTCTATAAATGTCAATAAAATGTTATTGGTTGGATCGAAAAACGATAAAATTTAATATAATAACTATTAAGGCTCCTGATATATTGCTACAATATAGTAGTTGAGAAATATTTAAAATACATAGGCACAGCCCAGTGGCGTATTTAGTATTTTTTGTAGGGGGCGGATGACAAGAATTTTAGCTTACAGATTACGATGTAATAATTATAATATAATAATAGACATGTATTTAAAGAGCCATGGGGGTGGATTTGTCCCCATATCCGCCCCCGTAAATACGCCCCTGGCATACTATACCTACGTATTATAATTGATTAACAAGTTTACTAGGTTATGCCAGAGGCGATTTTGAATATTTATTTTTTCAGCTGTGATGTCCAAGAATAAAAAACATGATATTTTTGTATTTATAGTAGGTATTCATCATGAGTTTCATGACACTAACAATAATTGGAATATTAAAAAAAATAGCAGCTGTAAACACTACCTATACTATAACTTAATAAGCTTAAAATTTAATTTGTTTTTAGATATATATTTGAGAGTTTATAATTATTACTAATTTGCACCAAAATAAGGGTACCTATGTAATTTTCACCATCGTAAGTATTAGTCAAAAGTAGTGTGTACCTAATTCGCACCAAATTGAGTATCTATATATTCGATCAATCGTCGACTATAGTCTATCATAGGCGTGTTTACGGGAGGGGCCTGGTGGGCACTGGCCCCCCCGGCAGACTGTGCCTCCAACAAAATAGCTAGGATAAAAAAAAGTCGTACGGTACCCTGCAAGTACCTATAGATTTTAATTTATTGTAATTTATTTAGTTACGCATTTATTAATTAGTGGTTATATTATCATCATATACAATTTTTTTTTTTTTTTATTGAAAAAAATCTACAATCTATACATTTATTTTTGTACAATAAGTAGTTTGATACGTTAATAATAAAAGGTTAACATGAATCGTGTGATTAGGGAGTGGTAACACACCATAGTATTATACCTAATAATTATATAATGCATAAGTACTTTATTTTTATCAACAATTTACTTCATTATGTATCTGTTTTAATTTAGTTTTAAATGTATTTTTTATTGTTTT
>NC_042494.1:147325848-147333094 GCF_005508785.2 Acyrthosiphon pisum
CGAGAGAGCATTCTCAATATTATAATTTACACTACGTACAATATAGAAAACGCGTCATTCCCAATAAACCAGTATTTTGAGTTGTTGCAGTCTTGAACTGGATAGTCGAATTTATTTGTGATAAGACATCTATAATTTCGTGTTCGTTTCCGTATGATAATCATGATAGCATTTTCCATCTGACTGCACCAGTGCACATTAGCGTACACCGTGAATTTTGGCGGTGTGGAAAATTATGTAATTATGGTATGTGTTCGCGTGTAGTGTCAAAAAAGTAACAGTGCCTGGCCCCCCCATGTGATACCTGTTTTGATCAGCCGAGTGGTTCCCTCTTAACAGTAAACAGAGTATTCCATTCTATGGACTATGATTCCCGAGTCCCGACCACACTAATTAGAAATTATTAGTAACTAATATAATATATTATATTTGTTGAAAATCTCAAGTCTCTATAGTTTGGTATTATTTTCTAAATTACCTACAACATAAACGTTTTGTCAAAAACCTGATTTGCGTTTTTTTTTTAGATTCTGAGCGGAGTGTTGAATAAATTGATTTTACAATGATGTGTTCTTATATTTTTATTTTTTATTTGTGTCTGTGTACACGTTAAGTAGTCGAAATAATGCTTCAATTTTCAACTTCAGTATCTTGTTCGATGAGAAAGTGAATTTAGTTGGTGCGTAGGAGACGTAAAAACTTAAGATGCCCAGTCAGGGGTGGATAGGTAATATTTATGTTACAGGGAAATATTTAAAGGGGACCCCCAACTGAAAAAAAATTTGGTCGCTTCGCTCGCATTTGATATTCAATCTAACATATTTACCCATAAATAAAATGTTTAGTGCGAAAACGTATCTTTAGTTAAACAAAATTACAACTTTATTGGGAAAACGGCATATGAGGAAAATGCTTTTTTTCGGTTGTGAGGGATTTTTGAAAAATTTCGCGTAAGGTCGTATAATTTCGTACAAATTCCGTACTAAATGTCGGCCAAAAAAAATTTACAAAAACACAATATTGGGAGGGGGGATTAGGGAAACATATGAGGATATTTCGATCTTCGATTAACGATAAAAATTTAAAATACTATGTTAAAGATCCGTAAGCCAATTCTTGACTTATCGTTTTATTATTATATTGTTAAAAATAACAGTAAGTAATAATAATTTATATAAAAAAAATGAATAGTTTTAAATTTAAACTATTCCTATTTGGTGAATATTTTATTTTACAAAAAACCAATGTGTAGACCCGAGTGGGCCCCTCAACATAAACATAGACGGGGGCCCACAGGGAAAATCCCTTTTTCCCTATGGGCCTATCCACCCCTGTGCCCAGTAGTTTTCAAGAGAGCCGGGGAAAATTAAATTATTATATATTATATTGAATTATTTTCATAATGAATATTATAATACTGTACATTAATATTTGGGTATGATTCCAAGAAATTAATTTTGCAACACTAAAATAGTTATGTTTCAATAAATTGTACAAATTCCAGAAATAAGTAGAATATCATAAAATATAACTTATTAAAAACAATTTGACAGGGCAACCCACATCACGGCCCACAGAATTTGTGAAAGTACCTAACGACACCAGTAATTTCCTATTATTATTAAAAGTAGTACATAAGTACATATTTGAATGTTCATTCAATAAGAAGTTTGGTATCCCTAATAAAAAATCGTATTTATTTGATTCAGTAATAAGATAAATGAACAGTGATATTTAACTTTTTTAGATTGCTATAGTAGTATGAGGGAAAAGAATAATTAAAGAGAAATGTACATTTAATGAATCATACTTAAAATAGAAGTAGTGAAACTTATAACATTAATTATTTTAATGATTTCTTTTCTTTTTATTTATTAATGGATTATACCATTTTAAACTGTAAGTAATTAAACAAAATGACAAACACAATATAGTTTATTGTTATTTCTTGCAAATGATTTATAGCAAAAATCTAAAGTTATTAATTTTACAATGATACAATTCAGTGTCGGATCCAGAGGTGGGGGAGGGGGCGTTCCCCCCCTAATCACCGTAGTTTCCCTTTGTTTTACACTATGTGTAGCCAATTTTTGTACTTTTTGTACTTTTGCCCCCCCCCCAAAAAAAAAAATGAAGTCCTGAATCCACCACTGATATAATTTTATCATAATTATCTTCGGTTAAAACTTTTTTGGTTGAAAGTTCTTTAAAAAGGTAATTTTTCAATATTCTGAGGATTCTTTAAATTATACTGTGACGTGAGGAAAAATGAATGACAAGATACAATCATAAAAACTTTTAAAAGAATTCTTAGTGGCACAGTTATTAGTTTGGTAGCATCCAAATTTAATAACATTACAATTTGCAAATATTATTTATTATAATCCATTTATCCATATATTTTCTAATTATGCAAATTAAAATTAAGTTTTGGTAAAGTTATTTAGGTAACATATAAGTCTTGACACACCACTCATTATACGAGTATAATACTACTTAAAAATACATAAAATTCATCAAATTATTAAGAGCCACACAAAAATTTAGAATGGTGATGAAAATGCTGTTCCATAAAACTTGAAATGAAATAAAAACCGTGATCATATCCTTCTTCTATATTTACAGAAATTTCAATCCCTGCCTTTTCACAAGCGCTTATAAAATTTTCCAATTTTAATTGTTCGGCGTATTTATCATTATTCCCCTACAAAAAAAAAAAAAAAAAACAAAATGTATTTAATATGTATTATATATATTTATACATTATATGCTTTTAAATTTTTTAAAAAAAATTAATTAAAACATTTTAATATAATATTTAATTTAACTTTACTTGATGTATGAGGATATTCAACTCTGGTCCCTTGTAATCAGCTACTAAACAGGTAGCATCCCATTCCTCCATAGTTTTTGTATCATCTCCAAAATAACACTTTAATATAAATTGTATATCGGGTGTTTTAGATGGATTACAAACCGGAGCTAAAGCTGAGACTGAACGAAACTTGCCAGGATTTTTAAGTGCGCTTATTAATGCACCATGACCTCCCATACTAAAATATTATTATTTATTACATTTCAATACATAAAAATGATTTAATAAAATATGAATCTATAGACCGTATTCATAATCGAATAGGTATTGCTTAAAAATATATAATAAGTATTATTTAAAAAATAAAAATTGTGATAATAACTAAAAGCAATGTTTAATGTAGGTCTCGACCAACCTTAAAAATAAGTAACACTTTTTCTTTTCTTTAGCTCGTTTATGAAACTCATAGCTTAAGCAAAACTTTTTTTTAAGCATCGACTATGAAATGAAAATATAAAAGGTACTAATACTGATAACTGATAATAGGTAATAGGTAGTAGGTACCTACACTTATCTTCTTTATATATATAATTCTCCTGTACGTGTGTTGTGATTGAACTCCTCCCAAACGGTTCGACCGATTTGAATGAATTTTTTTGTATGCGTTTGGGCGACACTCCGGATTGTTTAGATTCACAAATCATCCCCCTAGGGCCAACCAGGGGATGTGCTCAAACGGGGATTTAAAGATTTACGGTGGAAATTTTTGTTTATAAATAGTTGCCATGAGTTTAAAGCTATTATAATAATAATTATTGGTTGCCGTGAAATCAGTGTATTCATTCAATGCATTTAATTTTTTTGTACGATGTGTTTTGATATTATATGTATCGCAATTACGTAAATATTGAATGTATTATACCCACATATAAGTTACGTACATAAGACAATGCCACGTCTTCGTGGACGAGGAGAAAATATTGGTCGACAGACTCGGCATTCACAATTAGTCCAGACATTTAGGAGTTCAGTGACATACTTGGTATAACTTTGAATTTTGATACTTTAGAGTTTAGAGTTAAATTATCAAGTTACGAACAAAAAGCACGGGGTCCGCGATCTACTGCAGGTAGATTGCCTACCTGATAATATACTACTGCGAATCAGAATTTTTATTCCAGGCAACAGAAAAGTTAAGATAAATTTTGAACACCATACACCGAATACTAAATAGGTAACGAATTGAACAACGTTTGAGTCATAAAGAGTTGGTACATTTAACGGGAAACGAAGTGCACGAGATCAGCTAGTATATTATAAATTTATAAATAATCAAATAATTTATGTTTAAACTTAATTGATCTTATTTTTCTTAAACTAGGTACCTACATGATTAACAATAATTTCCCTTTTTACTATACTAAATAATGCATAGACATTGGGGTCCTATACAAGGGGGGTGTATAGGGGATAAAACCTCCCCACTTACTATATGGGAAGTATATAAATGTATAGGCATACATTCAAAACCAAAAACATATTTTAAAATATTTTTTTTTTTTGTGAACAATGATAGACATAAAAAATGTATTAATATTTATAAATATACCTGTGACCCATGATTGACTGTCTGTCTTTGTTTACATTAAAGTTCTCCTGAATAATACTAGGTAGCTCTTCATTCACATATGAATACATTTGATAATTCCTGTTCCACGGTTTTTTCACAGCATTTACATAAAATGACAAGCCTTTAGCTTCAATTTCATTCTTTTCAACACCAAAAGTAACCCCTGAAAACACAAGTCAATATTTGTGATAACAGTTTATTTATTATTACATTATTGTAATAGTCAATAAGTTAGATATTCTTACTAGGGCACACATCTGGTGACACTACGATTATTCCATAATGTGCTGCCCATCGTTGAAACCCTGACTTCTGTATAAAAGTTTGTTCAGAACTTGACATGCCCCCCAAAATATATAAGACTGGAGCAGGGCCTTCCAAATTGTCTGGTACATACACAGCAAATTTCATACGGAAATTTAACACGGCACTAAAAATATTAAGAGCACATTTCAGTTAATTAAATAAGTAGATATTATCTTGGTCAGAGGATTTCAGGCATGGAAGTATAATGCTTGGTAACAAAAATAGCACACTCAAAGCAGTAATGTCTTCAAAAGTAACAGGAAAGAGGCCGACCAAGAAAAAGGTGGTTGGATGTGGTGGAGAATGATTTAGAAATAACAGGAGTTGAAGAGTGGAGAAACATAATTCAGGATAGGGAAAAGTGGCGCAAAATTGTGATGGCGTTAAAAACTCCAATAGAGTAGTATAATAAGCCAATAGAAGAAGATCAAGAAAACTACTAGGAACTTTTTGCTTTTGAATCGCTCCACTCAGAATCTAAAATATTCATTGTTATTGACGAAAAAAAAGGTAAAAACTATTATTAAATAATAGAAGCCAATTAAAAACACGATGTGGAATAAATTAAAAAATGATTCAATAAATTGTTACGCGAATAAAAAGTTATAATATTGTATAATTCATAAAAAAATAAGGTCTTAAAATTATGTAGGTGCCTACTATCACTATTTATAATACACGGTAAATTATAAATTATTACAAAATAGTATTCTTACATTTTTATTTATTAACAAATTATTTGAAATTTCCAAAAAATGTTTATAACATAATATAGCAATTAGCCATGTGCACAAACACTTTTAGTAGAGTTATAACTTATAATGTATAGTTTCGCCTATTATCATTAATTATCTGTGTAATAACTAATAACTATAATGATGATAATATAAATTTACTTCCGCTATACGTAGCTCAACAATTAATGAATAATTCTTGAAGAAATGCAACTTGAATTATAAATAATCTAACTAAATCAGTTATACCTACGTATACGGTGTAGGTATATGCGAGGGTATAGGAACGTGACTATACGTATACCGCTATATTATTGATCAATAATATAAGTAATTCACGATCAATTTATTTGTATGATAATAATAAACTCGTTCTATCATCAGATTTTGGACATATTTCCTCATTATTTTCCAGCACTATTATATGAATAATATAATTAATATTAGTGGCTGATAATATAAAAGATACTAAATATGTAATTACAATGAACAAACAAATGAATATGTTTATTTTTTAAGTGCATACCTACCTAACCTTTACATGGACTATTTTTTTTCACTGACCGAATTCATTTTTTGATTAACACTTCAAACGCTATAGTTATACGTCAGTGTTCCTCTTAAAATCTTAAAGTGCAAGAACCGTACGCTTTTTTTCTAAAACTATATAAATGCCATTACTCATTATCCGTCCAGGACGTCCTAATATATTGTCATAACTCGGTAGTAGGTACTTTTCAAAAATAGATGTATACATTATTAAAAATGGTTACTTAAATTATAAGATAAAATATAAAATATATTACATTCGCTATGTACATATTATATATTATAATATATATAGGTAACGTTTAAGTGAATTTATTAAATTTTATAAATAAATAGAGACATAATACTTTTTATTTTTTAATATTTTCTACTGTATAATTATAAATATAACCAGCCAAAAACATATACTTTCTATCATTAGGTATATGATGTTTTCTATTTTACCAATGAATGTGGAAATGTTAAGTCAAATAATACATTACGCAAGTATGCAAATATGCAACTCAATATTGAGTCATCCGGATCAATTAAGTCATTGTTTTATTTTAAGAGAAATCACTAAAACTTAACACATTAGTTACCTAATGAATGACAAATTACGTTTCGTTTGGCTTAATTGTAGGTACCTTCAACCAATATTATTTGTAAGTCAGACAAAAAATGTTAAATTTATGCAACTTAGTTATTTATTTATTACAAAAAAACTGTAGGTAATTTGTATTAAATCAATATTATGAGATCTAAGCAGGATGCCAAAGGTACGAACTACCTACTACGAACACCATTTCGTACCTATATAATAAATATACGTATAGATGGAGCGGAAATGCGTGCCACATTTTCCCCTTCGGTTACAGATGTTTATACTACTATTCTGACGTGCATTCAGTTGTGATTCAGTACACCTCTCATGCACGATGAAATTGTGCCTTTTACGTGACCCTCGAACACAGATATAACAAAGATATTATATAGGTAATCATTATCTATGCCATACAACGGCCTTACGATAAGGCTGTTTTATCCACTTTCTACTTTCCAGAGATCAATCCATTCTGTCTTAGTCAGTGGTAAGTGGTAACCAACCATAGTAGTTTGATTAATAAATGTTAGTTTGTGATTGAGAGATAATATATTAAAGCGGGTTGCAGTCGGAGTTTCTGTCTTTGTCTACACGCGCTCATCATAGGATTATAGACGTGTTCTATCGTG
>NC_042494.1:147333194-147376485 GCF_005508785.2 Acyrthosiphon pisum
ACTGAACCTTATATCCGTGAGTCTTATAAGCAGCGTTAGGTACTGTATTATAATATAACGTTAAAATAAATGTGTCCATAGTGATATCAAGTCATATTTCAGGTAAAGGCGTAGGTTAATGGGAAAGGGGGTCCAACCCCGCCCCCCACAACCAAAACCACCATTGAGGACTTAGCTTCCATTAGATGAAATTTATTTTCAAATCTCTCTTTCTATACTTTAAACCCCTCCCATAGGAAATTTATACCTACGGCTGATTTCAGCACTAAACACAATAAAAAATATTGTGCGAGGGTGTGTCGTGTGCGTGTGTTGGATGGTCTCTGGAGTGGAAACATTTTGGCGATTTGTTATGCACTTGGACTATTCGTCTGTATTATCCTAGTTATATTAACTAAAATTGACTGTTATAATATTATTCAAATAGAACACCGACTGTCCCAGAATTGAAGTAGTAACATACTATATTGTTTATTTTTTACTTTTAAAAAAAATATTACTTGCCTTATCAAATACATTTAATCATTTTAAAATACGTGTAATTATGTCATGGTAAAATATTGAGGTAAGTATGCAATTAAATCGAATTTTATAACATAAATTATTGCCATTATTTTGTACTATTCCCGTTTCATATTCTTTTGAGTTACAATATTCCAGGATATCTGTAGGCATTAATCATTAAACACTTTTCTTATGCCTACCGGCTACCAAAATACCATTACAAATTAGATAGGTATCATCACAGCTGTACTAGTTTTGTGCAATAGATACGCATCTCCTTCACCTCCGGCCTATATCGTAGTTCTCCACTTCCCATTGGTTGATTTTGTTCCATGTTATATATGTATGTATGTGACTGACAGCCAATAAGAAGTGGAGAACTACGATAAAGGCTAAGTAAATAGCGGAGGATGCGTATCAAAATACTGTGATGATACCGTCCTACCTAATTTGTTATGCAAAATATCTTATATATAGATAAAACAGTATACTATTATATGAGTGTACTCGTTTTTATGAGAGTATTTACTATATTTTGTTTTATTATTATTATAAATGTAACTTTTTACTGCGTATTTTTTACCGCCTAAAAAAAGAGCAGAATACGGCATCATTAAAAAAGTACGTTCATATATATTGAATAATATAATATCTTAAAACAAAAACTAGACCCATATAGGTATACTGTCACTGAAATTGCATCATACTCATTATTATAGCACAACAAATCCTCTGGTGATTGGGAGAATAATAATATGTTCAATACTATTTATAATGGGAATAAAAACATAATATTATCAAAAAGGATAACAATTGCGAGATTTAAACGTTCCCTTCCAATAGGAAGCTTTTATTTACTGTCTGAATGGAGAACATAGAAGACGATAAAATCCAATTACATTGTATACTGTGTAGGAATGAGACGTTTCACCGTAATAACAGAAAATAATCGTTTGTGTTTTACGCCCCACGGCGGTACAGTATTTTGATAATCTATTTACATTTTTATTATTCCAACAAACACACGACGTCGACACGACTTCTTAACAACACAAAAAATCCAATATTCTTTTTTTTTTCACAAACGTAATACTTTATAAATTCATCAATTTCAAATAATTAAAGTTTCACCGATCAAACTTAATGTGACGACAGTAAATAAACAAATTGTTCTCTTATATATAGTTATATAAGTACCTATACCAGTTGCAGCGTTAGATTATAAATTATAATAGACTTATAATGTAACATGTGTATAGAGTATGTATCTGTACAGAATTTGTGCACAAAATAAAATTTTAAAACATTATTATACTCTATTGGATTATAATTCGGGCCAAAATTGAAATGTTCTAAAAATCGTCAAAAAATGCTCTAAAAAACGGCTAAAAATGTCCATAAAAAAGGATTTTACTGCAATAAAATATAAGTTATTTTTTTAATGCAATGTTTTATTAGGTGCCTGTCTAATTTATAATTTACAATAAATTAAAAATAATTTCTAATCATTTATTAAAAAATAAAAACCAACATTTGATGAAAATTGGTTTAATTAATTGATCGATTAATGCGGAGACGTATCAAAGAACGATTGACAATTTGTATAGAAAAATCAGAAAAACCTATTAAACATCAAGACAAATAATGTAATAAATTATCTTTAAGTAATATAATAAATTAGTTAAATCTAAAGTAGTAAGTCGTATAATGTACAAATATGCAATAAAACTAACAAAATGACCGAAACATGCTAAAAAATTCGCAAAAAATTTTATAAAAAAAACATCAAAACATGCAACAAATTGCAAAATACATCTTTCACCGTTCAAGTATCTATTTCATGAAATAAATGTTATGCTTGGAAAGCATTATCTAAGATCACCAAAAAGAAGTTGCATTTTGCATTGAAATACGAGCCCTAATCATAATATACATATATATATATATTTAATTATATTCTATATTTAATAATAAATGGAATTCACTGGAACTCAATATTTAAAAAAAATATGTTTGTTTTCATTGTTTTTTAAAATTATGAAATAGGTAATTCGTACAGATATTTATGTAAAGTCAACATAATAATTTCCATTAAGTATTTAAACAATTACCTGCCTTATAATATTTGTTATAGTTTTTTAAAGATGTAGTTAAAGGATAGATTATTAGAAGTCAGGTGAAACTGGTGAAGGATAACAGATTAAATATTTTCAGAATATAAAACGTATTCTTAAAAACTCTAGGCTACCACGTTAAATATTTCATTAATTTTTTTTTAAACTTATTAAAAATGCATTTGTTATTAGTTTATACTTTATTACATAGATTGTTTTCCTAAACCTTTGGAAGGATTATTTTAATTTAATAGTTTGTATATTATTGTTTATTATACATAGGTACATAGATAAATACATAATATGTATCATTGATTATACATATTATACTATGTATAATCAATGTATGTATACAATCGAGTAATATGTTATGATTAATAACCTAAAGAAAATTATTTGTTTATAGATTTAATTAAAGGATGTGTATAATTTATTGTAAATTAATACAAAAATTAAAACTTTTAACTAAAATAAATAAATTCTTAACAATACATAGATAATAATTAATAATATATAATATGTCCTATGAGGCTATGACCTATATATTGTTCTAATAATAATTTACAAATAGACATTATTATTATTATTTGTTATTACCTAATTACTAATTTACTATAACAATTTACACATACAATTCAAACAATATTTCATTCACAATGATTTATTACAATTAGGTACCTAATGGAAATTAATAAATCATAATAATGATCACTTCCTACAGGGAGTTCAAAAATATGGCGAATGATAGAGAAAGATGGAGAAGACATTTACTGTGAAAATTTTCACAAAATTTGTTAAGACCCAATCTTCGGATTGATAAACTAAAAAAAAATAATGATTAAATAATTGATTCAAATAATAGTGACAATGAATATAATAAATATTTCAAATTAGTAAGTAAGTAAGTTTCAAATAAGTAACTTTAATTGTATTAATTATTATTTTTAAGTAATTAGTATTGTATTATATACTATATGTTGTAACTCATTTACCTCACCACAAGCGTCGCTTAGAGAGGTTAAATTAATCAAAACTATGATTATAATTGTATATTTATAATTCATTGATAAAAATAAAAAAATAAATAAAAAAATAAATTAAAAAAAGTATATTATGTTATGAACTATAAACAATTGATTAAATAATTTAAGTTCTCAGATATAGGTACCAAAAGAATTTATTTTTTTTAATTTTATTATATAAATCTATTAAACTATTAATATAATCATATGATAGTATCGACATTTTCTAAAAATTGTGACTTCCTCCCTCCAATCCCATGTAGCCGCCCCTGGGTACAAGCATGTATCAAACTGTCACGCTTATGGCATCGATTAAAGATAAACTATATCTTAAAACCAAATGTATGTGTGTAACTTATATGCTCAAAAAGTACTCATTTGAATTTCACAAAAATATCACAGATTATTTTTAGAGATACTACCTTGAAAAATGTACCAAGTACTAAATAGCCTAAATCCAATCCGTGATTATCGGTTGCCCATCGAGGTCGAATTATTATTTTACAAAAATAGGTACACTGACGCCGATTCATCCGTGAACTGAGATGCACTAAAACTGAGATATATACTCAAACCGAGACACACCTATATATCGTATATACTATATAGGATTTGCCACAAAAAAAAAACCTGCACATTGGTGAAACCGAAATATTCAGCTAGTATGTTAATAATATTATAATATTTACACAAATATTTAAATAAAAATTTGTTCGCGTTAATAAATGTGTATAGAATTATAAATTATGATGATTGCATTACCGTATTCGATAATTTATATTACTATAAATATAAATACTTTTTGTTTATCAAATCATTAGGACCGTGCATTGCATACGAGTAGGTCACAGAAATATAACTCATATTTCTAAGCCATTATAGTGCTGCTTGCCTTACATTATACCAGTTGACCAAATTAATTCCAAATAAATTGATTTAAGACATACAAATTAAACTAAACAATTAAAAATTATGTTTTTATATTTTAACATGGGTTTTATCTGAATTATCATTATTATTCAGTATTCACCCAAGTCAATTCGTTTGGGTTTAAAACTTAGAACAGTTGAAACTATATAAATCTTTCTACACTATTCATTATTTTATGTCGTATATTGTGCTTAACTGCTAATTGTTTTTATTTAAATAATATAAAAGATTATCAATAATTACCAGTTATTATTGTATTTATATAGATACGTGAGAAAGTTCTAATAGGATTTTAAATATAATAATATCATTAAAAATAGTGATAATGATAATTTATATATATATAGGCAGGTAGGTACTTCATTAGTAATTATTAATTAGGTAGGCACGTACAATTCGTGTTATGTGAGTATCAATAGACCCAAAATCGAACATTTATACAACACTGACTTCGAAAGAAATACTAATATTAAAGTGAAAATCAATTTAAAACAGTTACGTTTGACCGAGTTTTAAGGCTTCTTCAGCTGATACGAAGTCGTACGATACTCTCTTAATCGTTACCTATATATACAACTTATCAAAAAAAAAAAAAAATTAAAATATAAGAAGTAAACTAGGATAAATGATAATACATTTTTATTAACAAAGTGCCGTGTTATTTACTAATTTCATTATTTTGTTCACGTGATTTGTATAATACTTAAAAATAAAAACGTGAAAAATTGAAAAGTACCCAGGTGGTTGTCTCACTCAAAGTAATCACAATTGCGTTAGATTTAATAGCCGAGCCCGCGTAAGTACAAATTCTTCGCAATAAACATAATTGCTTCGATAACATCCGAACAATTTATTTTAGCGTTTTAAAAGGCAGTCAATAATGTTGTATCTATAAAAATCAATTGAAAAATTATTTTAAAAAAATTGTTTTAAATTTATAACTGTAATTTTTTTTTTTAAATACATTACCTACAACTACGAAAGGTATAATCTATAATGAAATAATTATTTAAAACTAAACATGCTTACAAAGTTTGAGTGGTTTCGGGATCACATTCAGATTGCAATTGCTTCTTTTAAATGCTAAAATATTAAATATTCGTGCAATTGATTTGTGAATCATATTCCTCATTTTAACCTAATAATCGTGAATACGTAAATAAGTAAAACTGTACTAGAAAGTTTAAAAACAAATTCCATAATTATTATTGTTTTTTTAATAATATTCTCCGCGACTCGGCGGAGAAAAAATACAACTTCGTTGGGGGTGTGTGTTCGGATTATCACGCTACACGCTTTTAGTATATTCGCCAACGTTGAGCAAAGCGCATTCACCTTTACTCTCTTCCCGTTTTTTGACGATATTATGTCGGAACTTAAACAGAAATGTGTAAATAAATTATTTTTAAATTAAGCCGTTTATTCAGTAAGAGAAAATAAGGTATGCATTTTATTACAACAAATTATTGTACCCACGTCCCACGCAGTTATAAAAATTAATTTTTTTTATAGGACGATTTATTGTAATTTTTTACAGGTTTGCTATATCACTACTTAGAACTACTACCTACTTAGAACGCTTAGAACTAATTTTTAATTTAATTTCCTATTCAGACTATTTTATGGTATTTTTATTGATTTATCTCTGAACATTTCAGAATATAGCCACAACATTTGTGCACCATTATTTTAGTATTTTAATTAATTAATTACTTTAAAATATGATAAAATTAAAACATAGTTTAAAGACTTACGCATCAGTTATATAACTTAATTTATATAATTAGGAAAATAGTAATACTATATTATTATATTATTTAAACACTATAACCATAATTTACCATTGAATTCAATCTATCTGTTCAGTCACTTCAGTCTGTGGCTACAATAATCAATATTTTGTCTTCATTAATTTATTTAAGATTTCATATCTTATTGTCTAGTTATTATATTGATAAATATTGGTATACTAAATGCTAAATTGATATGTTTAACTGCTACAGCCTACAAATTAACGTTAGTAAAATAAATAATAATAATAATAAGGTTTAGTAAATGATAAACATATTGGGTACAAACCGTTTAAAAATTTAACATTTTACTAACAATAATATTATTATACGTGAACGTGATTAAATAAACTATTTAACGCGTGTTTTCATAGTCACATACTATGTAATATCTGATAAGACAATAATGTTGCACAATTATTTATTTACTAATTACCTAACTACTAGAAGCATAAAGCATTTAGTATGATTTTATCTTATACCGTAAAGATTTGAATGTCTATAAAATATCAAGTAGGTATATAGTATTTTCATATTGCTAATCATTATTATTCAATAAATATAATATTATTGTCATAAATCGTTTATATTATGCACGCAGTAGCCAGTAGCCAGTAGGTAACCAGTAGGATTTCCTTCATTACCTATTATTTATTACTGTAATCGGGAAAAGTTAAAAAATTATTTATATTACTGTGTGGTTAAAACTTAAATGAACAACCTACTAAATATTAAATATCTATAATTATATTATAATTAGTTACCTACTAAACTAAAGTACTAAAAAGTAAAAACATCATAATTTTAATAAAGTATTAAGTTTACATTAATTATTGTATTAACAAAATAATAATGACCATTACAGAAAATCTTTTCTTATGATATCATTGCAGTGATCGTAGAAGACAGAATGAACAGAATTCACCTCTCTTGACTGACACAACAGCAACTCTAAAGTTCAATATATTCCATGAAATTTGCAAAATTCATAGTGTAGTCCATATATTTGTACTGGACAATACTATACAACGTCAACAACGCAATCGTCGAATTCTAAAAAAGTAATAATACATACTATTATAAATAAGAATTTGCTATTATATTATTTAATCAATGAAAGATTAATTTTATATAGTTATCATGAATGTTTTATTTTCTGTAAAATATTAAAATATTAAATTTTGCTATATATTATATTATTATAATTAATAATGTAATGATGTAATGTTTATACATATACCGATATATCTTACCAATAGATATTATGTAACATTCGTTAGTTAAAACTAATTTTAATTCAACTGCAAAAAAAACTCACACCTCGGACTCTCCTATATTTATCTATTCTGTTAACAATTGCCGATTTTATCTAAATATTTGTATCAATCAATACGATAAACTATGGAGAAAATAATAATCAGAATTCAATTCCTCGATGATAGAACGCGCGTCGTAAATTGATAACGCACGTCCTATTAAAATATAAATCGTAATTTAAAATAAAATACCTACTAGTACATGGCAGCAGTAACTGTTGTTTCCACGGGTTTAAAATCCATCACACAAGTTTCGTTTCAAATACAATTAAAACTTTTGAATTTAATGCGTTCGTAATTCTAGCAGTACCTAATATAAAATATTATATTTTAACCGCGAATGGTATATAATATATGTTTATGAAACAAGTCGAAATAAAAAAAAATTATAATACTATGAACTATGATCCATTCCCTATAATGGCCTCGTAAACACTGGACGAGAAAAAAAAAAGTAAAATTCCATGGTGTGAGAATAGCTTTATCGGTTATTACGGGGAAAATTAGGTATGTATCGTGCATCTGAACTTAGCGGCAGAAAGTGTCATACAACCGATGGGATCGATTACAATAATATAATTAGCGAGTCATTTTTCGACCATCGCCACACGGCTTTATCCTTGCCATGATTTGAGCTTCGTCCAACGTTTAATAATTGGCCTATTACAGCAGGTGATTCGAAGTGTACATATTGATAAGTGGTAAACGATAAGCACACAAATGCACAATTTAAAATCACAACACATTAAAATACGTACCTAATCAGTCCAGTGTCGGCTTGGCAAAATTTTTGTTTAGGGTCTCGTACATGTTTTTGCTTGGCTTGTTATATATATTATACAGAGATAGTATAGATCTAGATAAATATTATATTTTATAAAATGTCTATATTTGTTTACTAAATTTAATTTTACAATTTTACAATTCATATTAAATATAATACAATACCTATTACATTTAATCATGAATGTAATAATGTAAACGATTTAACCAGACCATAGGTACATCGTACATACAAGGGTATTTAAGATAGTATTGAATGGATATATTTTCATGCTTCTAGGTCCAGCCATTTCAATTGATGAAAAATAGCTAAAGATCATTTTTCTTTTCATTTATAGGTATTCTATATTAGAATAAAGAAAATTCTGGTGGTGATTTATCATGGTGGAAAAACTTCACGAGTACCAAGGCCCAATTGGTATTTTACATACCTGGAGGGATTTGTTAAGAGATAAATGGGAAGGATGGAAGGAAAAACGCCCTCGAACACTTTTGGAGCTCTTCCAGTCATTAGGTTTGGCCGAACGTCCAGAAAATCAAAAAGAAGATGAATGTCCACCTGAAGTTGATATGGAACAGTATTCTCACATTTTTAGGTGAGTCCAATAATATCCATTGATAATCACGAGAAAAGTACTAATAATTATAATATGGGGGGGGGGGGGGCACAAAACAAATACTTCAACATTTTTAGTTTATAATATTAAAATAATTTTAACCGTTACACGTGTTGTAGAAAAAAAGACTAGAAGTGAACTCGTACGCATATCCGCTGCTGTGATGGGAATTGAATTTTCGTATGCAGCTGAAACAGCATTTGTGTCTCCAACACTTTTGAACATTGGAGTCGACCATCAACATATGAGTCTTGTATGGGCTGTATCTCCTTGCATTGGATTTTTCGTCACGCCTATATTAGGATCTTTAAGTGACAGGTGTAAACTTCCATTGGGACGACGCAGACCATTTCTCATAATGCTAGCCTGTGGGGTATTTTTAGGTAAGCTAAATAAAACATTTCTCGTATAGGTATACCTATACCTACCTATAATATCTAAATTAATATAATTATTTTAATATTTTTTATAGGTCTAATATTGGTGCCAAATGGAAAATTATTGGGACATTGGGTGGAAGGTGATTTAGCGCCAGGAAATAATTTCTGGGCAATATTTTTCACAGTACTAGGTACGGTACTGTTAGATTTCGATGCAGACGCTTGTCAGAGCCCAGCAAGAGCTTATCTTTTAGACATTTGCGTACCAGGTAATTATGGATAAAAAAAATTGATTTTAAGTAAATAACTCAAACATTATAAAATGTGCACAGAGGATCACGCCAAAGGTCTAAGTACGTTTACGATAATGGCCGGTCTGGGAGGATGTATCGGTTATCTTTTAGGTGGAATTGATTGGGACTCGTTGAAATTTGGTAAAACATTTTTTTTTCACTTAATATTTTAATTCTTGGAAAATTTCATACATAATATTTAGGAGAATTGATGGGCGGCCACGTAAGAGCAGTGTTTACATTGGTCACTTTTCTTTTTATTGGTTGTGTCACTTATACTATAAGCAGTTTCAAAGAGATGCCATTAAAATTATTACAGTCAAATCAAACAAGAATATTGATTACTGCAGCTGATGAAGTTAGCAAAATAAATAACTACAGAAAAAATAACTGAATTAAATCATGATTAAAATGTCATAGGATATTGATGTAGAAAATAAACTCACTGAATACGCACCGAAGTCATACGGTACTTTAAAAGATGATGTTAATGAAAACGAAATCGAGAATAACGAACCACGTCTTATACCTGTGAGCTTAATATATAGTATAGTAGTTTTTAAGCCACTGTTTTATTAGTTACTTTTAACAATGATATATGATATTATTTTTCATGATGACATATTTTATAGGAGCATGCAACGTTTAGCCACTACTTAAAGACTATAGTCGTTATGCCCAAATCTATTAAGTTATTGTGCCTGACAAATTTGTTCTGTTGGATGGCCCATGTTTGTTATTCGTTATACTTCACGGATTATGTGGGCGAAGCTGTATTTGGAGGCGATCCCACGGTGTGTTTATATAGTTTTGAAAAAAATGTACAAGTCACATATTGGTTTACTGATAACTCAATATCACCGCGGCCCATACTACAATGGTCATGTTCATGTACATAAACTGCAGAAAATATAATTAAAACTTATGTTTAGGCTTTAATGGGAACTGAAAAGAAAATTCTCTACGAACAAGGCGTGCGATTTGGATCGGTCGGTATGGCAATGTACTCATTGTCGTGTGCGTGTTATTCGAGTGTAATCGAAAGACTCATAAAACGATTTGGGTAAGCACTAAAACGACCACGTGGTGTCTACAACGTGTTATTTATATTGTTTTGATAGCAGTGGCGAAGCGTCATAGAAGAAAATATGAAACAAATTTGAAAGTCATTTATGTTATAGATAATATTATGATGTATGTTTTAATATTTGTTAAAATTGGGTTTTCGTTGTACAGTTATAGAATTCTTAAAATAGATTAGATGCGCGGGATACGGCAGTGCGTACGAGCTGGCGATGCGGGTCATTCTATAAATGGTATTATATCAAAGAGACGTTGCGATGTAACGTCTCCATATTATGGGCGCACGGGTACCGGGGGAATTTTAATGTGAGTTGGGTTTACTATCTACGTTATGATACGCGTCTAGCCATCTTCGACTTTCGTATTACCCATAGAGTAATAATATTATATCCTCGATCCTCAATTATCGACGACGCAGTGTTAATGCCATTTTTATTTCAATGTCTCCTCAACCAAGAACTTTCGCCTCGCCACTCTTTGACAGCATTAATGTTTTTTTGTCGGACAGGGCCAAACGAGTATACGTCGGAGGTCTGCTGTTTTATTCTACAGGTATGTTTCTAATGGCCATCACACGACACAAATTCAGCGTGATATTCTTCTCCTGGGCGGCCGGTGTAATGTACTCTACGATGTTCACGATGCCGTACTTGCTTATCGCCCATTATCACTCAACCAACACGGTTAGTATAAGATTATGTTGTGTTCAAACCTGGGACGTTGCAAGTTTGATGTTTGATTATTTTTCAAGTTTGCCGACAATGTCTGTGGTCAAGAACCAGATGATCAAATCAGAGGTTTGGGCACGGATGTAGCCGTGGTCAGTTCCATGGTATTCGTGGCTCAGTTCATTCTGTCCATGTGCATGGGAACAATTGTCAGCATATCCGGGACGACTTCGGCCGTCGTTTACACTGCATCGTTTTTAGCGTTTTGTGCTTCGATAGTCGCTTCGCAAATCGTGTATTTAGACCTATAAAACCAAGAACATCAGAATCCCATGAAAATATGTTAACATATTCCATTTTCTCACTCGTTATATATTTTGCTTCATTAACATATAACATGTAATAATATTATCAACAAATTAATCATTTTTATTTAATTAAATATGTACCTACCACTATGAATTTAAATTTATATAATAACTTTAATGGTATATCAAAAATCCATATCTAAACGAAATATCACATAGGCACCTAACTATTGTTGTTTATTAATAATTATTGTACCTACTTTACGAAATTAATTTCTCTAAATGTATAACCCGTAAAATACTACAATACCTACTACCACCTACATATATTGTTAAAATATTAGACTTAAAGACAACGATAAATTACATATATTATTATATTATTAACATTTTATTGAATAAGTTTTCAAAACTTTCATTAAAAAAAGATTATTGACACATTACTTCTCTAATTTTTTAAACATCAACATTTTAAACTGTCAGGATTAAAATTAATTATTTGACAATCGTTTTTTGCTGATATCTTGAATGAAATATCTACTATTTTATACATGATTTAAGTTAAGAATTATCTATTCAGAATTTATAAAGCTTAACTAAATCTCATAAATTTACTCAATTGTTAAATAAATTATATTATTTTATTCAAATGTTTATTTAATTAAAAGCCGGGATGGAAAACGTTTTTAAAAAACGTAATTTAACGGAAAAAAACAAAATACGAAAATAAATTATAGTATTATACATTATTAAATTATACCAAAATTATACCACGAAAAAACAAATTTTGAAAAAAAATTCACTTGTCTTTACTTTTTAATCTTTAACTTTAAAAATATTTTAATTTGAAATCAGAAATTTTGAATTTTCTAATTTTTATATAAATTATAATTTTGATTTTAAATTTAAATATTAAGAATAATTAATTTTAATTTTTAACTTTTAAGTGCATTTCTGTATTGCGTGTTACTATTATAACTTAAAAGTTATAAGTTATAAGAATATAATATAAAAAAAAATATATTATCAAAAACGTTATTTGGAAACAATTGGAAAATAACGTTTTTAAAAACGTTAATCAAAAACAATATGGAAAAATAACGTTTTCAAAAACATTAATCAAAAACGTTTAAAAACGTTAAACATAAACGATTTTTTTTAAATCAATAAACAAAAACGAAAACGAAAAAATTAAAAACGTTTTCCATCCCTGAATTTAAAAGCCGTTTTTTTTTAAACAACAATACATATTAATTACAATTTATATACTTACTTACTATGTGAACTGTATTCATTTTAATCGTTGAATTATTAATTATAGATATGTTTTATAATATTTAAACAAATATCTATACTGACATAATAATAAATTGCATTATTATATATTTATCAAATAAATCAAAAACGTATAATATCCATATATACACCTAATTAATAAAAAAAAGGTTCTCAATCATTATTATCACATACAAAGTATATCGTAGTATATTATATTCTCAAAGCTCATTATGTGTGACATTCTGACATTTAAGTATACTTATATAGTTATATAGGTAGTTACATGCGTTCTAATTTAGATGGTCTAAATAACTATGAAAACTACCTATTATAATCGTATTATTTTACGCACGTAGTTTAATTTTTCCAGTTGTTAGACACCTGTAGAGTGTTAACATTGTCTTAGATGCATTCAAACTGGACAGTCGATGTTAAAAATATGTTCTTTATACTGTACATCGTATTAGTAACTCACTGCCACGCAGATGACATATTCCCCGAAGCATTGGTATTTGAAGGATTAGGCTTATCTGATATTGTCAATAATTCAAAATCCGGCGAACTTCGTAACAGCACAATAATAATTGCGGGAGATTTAAATGACGCCTTGACAACCATGAATTTCCACAGGTATGTTTTTTTATATAATATACCTATCGCAATTTCTAATCAAATAATATATACACTCCTATATTATATTATATTATATTATATATTGCAATCGTAGTCTAGGGCCCGGATTTAAATGCTCTAAAATCATCGACAAATACTCTAAAATTAGCTGAACATGCATTTAACCACAATATATTTCCTTTAAAATAATTTACGTATATTATTTTTGAATGCAATGTTTTATTAGGTACCCAACTAATTTATTATGTACAATAAATTTAAAACAATATACTAAATAGTAAATATTAATTTAAAAAAAAAAAAGTTGTGAAAAGTTGTGAAAATTTGATTAATTGATTTGATTAATTGATGCAGTGAAACATATGTGTAAAAATATAAAGTGAGACGTGGTACAGGATATCAAGATGGTTGAGTGAAGTAGGTGTCCGTTAACACCACACCCAAATATTTTTAAATTAGGTATAATGAACATTTTAAAAAATAAGAAAAAAAACATGAGATTAAAAATATTATTGTAATTATATTATTATTTTTTGGTACCGACTACTTATCTACTTATATTAAAAAATACTTCGTTCTTTGCTTTCTAGTATTAAAGTAGTATAAATTTCATTTTAAAATATTTTCATACCAAAACTATAACCAATACTATGTAGGTAGGTACTATGTACTATAATATGTAGGAATTCAATAAACACATAATACCTAATATTGCAGTATATAACATATTATAATAGTTAACATATGATATTATTGTAATAAGAAAAATAAAATATCAATTTACTTTGAATTGTTTTTAATGTGAAATTAGCACATTTGTTTCAAACCAAATTGTATCTAATAATAGTTTGACTTAGACTTTAGCTTAAAACTAAATGAATATGAACAGACATTAATTTTAAACCCTTGTAGGTACCTACCTATATATAGGTATCTAATTTATCAATAAAATTCGATCAATGTACTACAAATTCTTTTAGAGCAAAAATAAATGACTATCTCTGTCGGCAATACGTGGTTGAAGAAATATTACAAGATATTACGGACAGTACGTCATCTGAGGGCCGATCGATGTCTCAAGACAGTCACGTGAGGAGTAAAACGTCTGTAATGCAAACCGATCAAGGCTCATCTGCTTACAATGCATGGCTGATCAAGTACATTTAAAATATAAACTATAATTTATTGTATAAGTAAAATAGAATATGGATTAAGATGTCTTTCGTGTTAATTTTTAGAACAAAATTATTGAAAAAAATGTATGACGAATACGATTTAAACGTTAGAATGCACGAAAAACCCGTTGGATTCACACTAAACAATAAAAATAATGAAAGTAATTACACATAGGTACCGTTCTAAAAATGTAACACGGTACATTTTATAATAATATTATTGTTTAGGCTTAGGAACACATGACTACGATACCATGAAGAACGTAGATGACGTCATAAAAGATTTGGAAGAAGTTCATCACTCAAACGAAGGTAAAACACCGTAAATAAAATGATAACGTAATGAGTAATGACTAATGTTAGTTGTAGAGTGAATAGGTAATTAAAACGATTGTTATTACTTCAACGAGTAAAATAAAATATATTAAATAATAAGGTATCTATTTTATCAATGACAAATCAATTAATTATTAGGAAAATACAATATTTCACATGGTTTAGATTCATTTGCTAGTCCCAATGATACAGTCACAGTGGATTTCGCACCAAGTCAATCCATACACTACGATATTGATAATGAAAAAGAGCACAAACGACCAAATCAACCGCACCATGGTCCTGCTGATTTCAACCCTACACAATCTACTAAAATACCTCAGTCAGCACACGAACCATATTTCCCACAATCATCACATGAACCACCATCACTTCCAACTTACTATGGACCTCCGCCATTGTCGAATGAAAAACCTTCATACCCGTCTGATTATGGAATGCCATCATTGCAGTCGTCATATGGACAACCACCACCAACATCACATGAACAACTTCCCTCATCATATGGACCACCTCCGTCATCATATGGACCGCCTTCGTCTTCTTACGGTCATCCTTTTATGCCTACTTCAAATTACCATCCATCAAATTATCCACATCCTGGATTGATTCCGCCAAATAAAAATACAGGTGAATACCTACTATCAGTGTACACTGTACAATACATGTATTGACTTAAAATAGTTTAAATAGTTAAAAGTTTAAAAATTGATCTGAGATTACTAGATTAATAAGTAAAGTAGGTAATCAACCTATACATACACCAGTATAGACATAAATATGCTAAAATTATAACTACCTCCCTATTTTTTAGATTTTTAATTGGTGAACGTAATTTTTCATTAAATAAATATTAAACATAGTGATAGCATCCGCATAGGTATTTATAATTATAATACATCGTCTTTCTAGCTTACCTTTATTAGCTATAGAATAATAATATAATATAAGTACGGATATTTAAAATATGATGATTAGATAATAATAAGACAAACGAAATAAATCAAGAAAAACAATACAAATAGTGAATAATATGTAGATAGATAGTTTTGTTTTGTACAAATAATAAAATGTAGACTATCGTTTTCTTTAACAACTAATAACTAATATATATATATATAAATAAAAAAAAGCAATCACTTTTTTAATGAAAAGTGATAGGTAATTGTAAGTTGTTAAAAATATGACAAAAATTTCTAAGATTATCTTTTCGTATTTCTGCCATATATTTTTTTTAGTCCTTTGCAACCCAATCGGCAATTACTGACACTATTTCAAGTTAATAATATTATATTGTTATCCGCAATCCACATTAAAAATCGGCAAAATATATTAAAATTAATTTTATAGAAAGACTCCATATCGTGTCAATATATATTATACCTATCTACATTTCTAAAGATAGGTAGGTACTTCATTATTTTTATATAAATGCATAATGCATATTGTACACGTAGTACGTAAACATTTCAAATTAAATGTACCTAATTTTAACATGTGTATAATTTTAATAAAGGTCACAATCTTCCGACCAGAGATATCGAAACATTAAGTCAATCGGATAACGGTGTACATAATTCTGATAGAGAACCATTATTTATACGAGGACTTACCGCAACAGATATGTACGATCTTACTTTAACAGCCATTGCATTTTTGGGATTCGGTACATTTGTCATGAATCTTGTCATGGACGCCATGGCGGTAAGTTCGTAAAGGCTTTTCATGCAAACGAAACCCAAATAATATAAATTATATAATACTGCAAAACGTAATATACGTCATGATAATATAAGCATTCGACAAGCCCCCGTGAGAATTTCTTGTTGTTATTTCAGGTACAATCAGGAGCAACACTAACGCTAAACTCATCGCCATTACATCACGGCGCCACTGTGTCTAGAGTCAGAAGACATAATAACCATAATAACCCCATAATTTTGGAAATAAACGAGTTGTCGTGGACCATAGTATCGACGCTGGACAATATGATGGCAAATGTGGACGGGACATCTGTGAATTGTGAAGAAGTCAAAACATTGTGCCAAAGATCCAAAAGACTAGTAAAAACCGGTATAAACTTCAGTTCTAAATTATTGCCCGTTTGGAAGTGAGTTGAAATTAAGTATTAAAATATAAGCTTCATTGGTGTTTGTGGTATATAGGTAATGAATAGTAATTAAAAAATGTTTGTTTTCAGTGTTGCTTTAGGATGGCTTTCGAAGAAATTGGGGACAGATAGAAGCCAGCCAGTGATATCTGCATTATTAGGTCATTGTATGTTGCCTTCACAATGTCAATCAAATTCATGATTTTATCATCTAAGTGAACATTGCAATAAATAAATACATATTATATTAATTTATTGGTCTATTTTTTCTTTTAAATTATACTGTACTAATCTAATATCAACAAATTTAAAAAAAAACTGACTCCAGCATTCTTTAATTTAATACAATACAGGTGCAAACTACAAAAACATAGTTTGTAAATTTGTAATAATCCTAATTACTTAAATTGCTAAATTATTTTCTTTAATAATATAAAGAATATAGTATATCTGATATCAGATTGTATATTCATTAATTTGTATCATACTGTCAATTATATCATAAGCAATTAAGACATTATTTTAAATTTAAATCAGATTTAAAAATTATATATTACATATAAACATAACAGAATTATGTACAAATTTACCCATTATACCACTTTGCAAAAATAATTTTTCAGTATTCTTAAGTTTCTATAACTATGCTTAGGTGTAAGTAAAAACCACTGGCATAAGACAATTGTAAAAACTTTTGAAGTTATCCTTGGTGGCATAGTTTTGAAAAAATATCAGCTTATATAGTTTTTATAGATTTCTGCTCAATCGTGTTTTTAAATATGATAATCTATTTTCCATGAATTTTCTAATTATGCAAATTAAAATTAAGTTTGGTAAGGTTTTTTTGGTAACATATAAGTTTTAACATACCACTTATAAATTAAATAATACTTAAAAATACATACAATTTAATAAATTATTAAGAGTCACATAAAAATTTAGCATGGTGATGATAATGCTGTTCTATAAAAGTTGAAATGAAATAAAAACCATGGTCATATCCTTCTTCTATATTTATTGAAGCTGCAATCCCTGCCTTTTTACAAGCGCTTATAAAATTTTCCAATCCTAAATCATCTTTATGAACATCATTATATCCCTATAAAAGTCAATATTCAAATTAATCGTACATTATAGTATGCCAATAATATCGTTTAAAAAATGAATGTAGACATTTTTAATATAATATTTATTTAACTATACTTGATGTATGAGAATATTTAACTCTGGTCCTTTATAATCAGCTACTAAGCAGGTAGAATCCCATTTCTCCATTGTTTTTAAATCATCTCCAAAATAACACTTAAGTATAACTTGTATACCGGGTGATTGAGATGGATTACAAACCGGAGCTAAAGCTGAAACTGAACGAAACTTGCCAGGATTTTTAAGTGCGCTTATTAATGCACCATGACCTCCCATACTAAAATATTATTATTTATTGAATTAATACAGTGGAGTAGGTACATAAAATTATTGTATATAAATCTATGAATTATAAAATATAAAATATAATATGTACTAATATTGATTACTGATAAATAGGTATAATTTATTATAATATATTATTATAAATATCCAAATTATGTTTAAAATAACCTGATCTTAATCGTCTTGATTTTAAGTCACTTTAAACAAGTTAAGTTATATTATTAATAATAATATATGTATAACTTCCTTTTTTATTATAATACATAATACATATAAACATAAATTATTTATTTAGTATTAAAAAATATACCTGTGACCCATGATTGACTGCTTGTCTTTATTGACATTAAAATTCTCCTGAATAATACTAGGTAGCTCTTCGTTAACATATGAATACATTTGGAAATTTTTGCTCCATGGTTTTTTCACGGCATTTACATAATATGACTCGCCATTAGCTTCAATTGTATTATTATCAACACCTAAATTAACCCCTGAAAACACAAGTCAATGTTTGTGACAAATGTTTATTATTAGTTATTACAAAATAAATTAGATATCCTTACTAGGGCAGACATCTGGTGACACTACGATTATTCCATAATGTGCTGCCCATCGTTGAAACCCTGACTTCTGTATAAATGTTTGTTCGGAACATAACATACCACCCAAATGATATAAGACTGGAGCAGGTCTTTCCAAATTTTCTGGTACATACACAGCAAATCTCATTTGGAAATTCAACACTGCACTAAAAATAATAAAAGCGCATTATATTTAATAAAATAAGTTATAACTAAAAAACAACTTATAAACAATAATTAATAACATTGTTTCTATTTTAAAGTAACATTGATAATAAATCAAAAAGGTACTAAGAATTAGTATGAGTAACACTGAGGTAATTGTGTATGATGTACAAAGCAATACAAGGCATGTGATGAAGATGATTTAGGGCCAGTATTACAATCATCGGTATGCTTCGACTACACTTAACTGGCGGATAACAGATTTTATTACTGGCTTGAATTTGGCCGGTTAGGGGTCGGTTAAATTTAACGGGAGATGGTAATACTGGCCCTTAGTGTGTGAAGTTAAAGGGTTTAAGGCCTTATAATTGGCAGGACAAAAATATAGTGGATTTTAGAATGATGTCAAAAATAGGTTTATATATAATTGAAGAAGAGAGAAACGTCAGGTATTCTGTCTGAAGATGAGAAGATCCCGTTAAGATTAAAAGGTAGATTATAGCAAATGGTTCTGATGTCAGTAATGTTGTTTGAATCTGAATGTGTGAAGTGTGCAATAAACCAGAACAGAGGGTGAGTGTAGCAGAAATGAGAAAACTAAAATGGATGTGTAGGGTGGCTATACAGGATATAATAATTAATAAGAACGAAATTCATTAGGGGAAGGTATAGGAATCACACCAATTATACACAAAATCAGGAAGAATATAGGTTAAAATGGTTTTGTCAAGTTAAGAGGGAAATTTCAAATTACTCAAAAATTGTGCGAATGGTAATGGAAATTAATGTAGAAGAAAAGAGAGGAGGGAGAGGAAAACCGAAGAAGAGATGGATGGACAGAATAAAGAATTACCTTCACATCTATTTATACCACAAAACTATTACACCGATCAATAAGGTACCTACACCACATACATCCCTTGAAATAATATATTAAATAATAGCTGTGTTACCAGTGTTTCTCTTACCAAAAATTTGTTTTTATATAAATATTTTATGGTATAAGGATTGAAAAACTAAACACTCTTTAATTCTCAAGGAAGTACTTATAGGTAGAACTTTTACTGCAAACAGTCCAGTAGTTTTTGAGTCTATTACAACGGATAAACCAACATGGTTTAAAAATACTGTGCCTAAATAATATCAAAATTATTATATCCAATCAATTATAATGTATTTAAATGTAACCTATGGTAACCATTTACATAGAAAAAAAATAATTTCTACTAATTTGCTACTATTATTATATGATAAAATGTATCCTATAGTAACCATTTATATACCTACAAAAATCTCATAGAAAAAAGCTTTATAGTTTTTCTTGAATATTCCAACTTTTATTTCTGTAAAAACCTCATTCTGAATATTTTGGCGACACGAGTCATTAGTCATTATCATTTACTATTAACAGAGTTCAATTGTGAATAAGAATCCGACTAGCTAATACATTTTTAATGAAAATCGCAATATTGGGATGGGTCGAAGTAGACAAATCACCAAATTTTACATGAAAAGACTCACAGTTAGGTATTTGTTGTTTTCTCCAATGTCCCTTCTCTCTTAGCTCAAGACTGGGCAAAAATACTGGATCATTTTTCATGGACATAATATTTTCTAAAAAATTGACAAGCTTTGAAATTCGTTCATCATATGTTTTGCCATTTTAAAAATCTTATTTCAAGTATAATTTGACTTCATTTGGATCCAGAAATGTAAGACCAAAACTATTGTTCAAGCCATTTTTCTATCTTAGATTATTTATTTGTGTAATCGATTACAAGGCCTACTGTTTGAATTTTTCTTCACCTATTAACACATTTAAAAAAAAAAGGTATATTACTATATTATGTTATGAATAAAATTACAAATACTGAAATACCTATAGTTATGTCTTTATAATTGAAAATTGAAAAAGGTAAAAGTTCACACCATGACTAAAATAAAAATGACATCCAACAATAGTTAAATAATGAAATCTTTCTCTTGCATTTAGATGAATTGAAACTTCAAAATCAATGACCCAAGTTTTTGGCTTTAAATATTTGTTAAAACTAACATGTTAACAAACCTGAACTTACTAAGTTTAAATACCTCTGGTTTAAGCTGTTATTATTCGGTAATTTCCCTTTATATTGATACGTACGTGGTACACGACCAATTCAAGACCTCAGTACCGGTACTCAGTTCTATCATCATTGATAATAGCAATTTGCTATACAAATGATTTTATTAAAATGTAATATATATTGTTATATTGTTTTTCAATATTTTATAGTATTTTAAATAAACTTATTGTATAATAACTTTAAATGGTAAAAAAATTGTTTTAGTGAAAAAGTGGTCAATATCTCATTAATTTATGGTAACAAGTATTGGTGGAAAGGGGGAAGTTACACTCAAAGTGGAAAAAAAGGTACACTTTTCGAATTTGGGGGAAACAGGAATCAGCATATTCATGTAGAATTTACCTAAGGATGATACACTTTTCTGCCAAAATCGACAATTCTGTTTTCCATAAGTATAAAAATATCTATATTTGTTATTTCTATTTTCCGCTATAGCAAATTTCAGTTTTTAGATTTTGATAACTCCTATGAAAAATATACGGATTATTGATAATTGGCAACTTTTTCACCAACAACTAGCCCATTGAGCTGCTTTTAAAATCAGACGGGGCCACAGGGGCAAATGCCCACCTTGACCACCTCAAATGACGCCAGTGCAGCATTGCGAGTTACCACCGACCTGTAGTGTTCGTAGACCTTTTGCTGTCCGCCGAAACAGCGGTTGTCCGACACTACCTTCAATTGCTGCTCGATGTTATTGGACCACTGACGTGACCCACACAATCGTTGGAAATTCTGGTCCTGGTGGGGTCGAGTGCGTCGCTGCTGGAATTTGACAGTGTGAACTGCTCGACCCGATGACGGGCAGACCGCGGACAACCGATATCCACACCGGAATATGTACATAATATTAAAACATAATGGACCGCGCATAACGTTTCCTTCGTTGGGTAGTGTTGTTCGCACAGATATATTATAAAAACATATGAAGTACCTATAGCATAGATAAATATAATATTATAATGACCTATAGGTATGACCTATTAGTACCTATTGAGTACTAGGTACGTATGATATATTATTATTTTTTAATGTATGTAATATTATGTATATGAGTCAGTATGTCACTCATATGCTGTGCCCTGTGGTAGTGTGGCTGTTCCGTACTCCATAAGGTAATATTGTTCTATGGTAATATAGAGGCGGCATTCTGTAATCTATTGCAATGTTGAAGCGGAAAGAGCCGGGTTTTGCAGTGTGTACCTTTGAAAAATTAAAATTATTGTACCATACATTTATTTTATGTAGCGTTGTCATGAATGGCCTGGTGATACTGACAGATATACAAAATAACTAGATATCCGACTCCATATACAACACGATTTAAGATACCTAATTTCATAGACCTTAAACTAAGTATAAGGTCTATGAATAATTTATAAGTATATTATATTCTAAAATCGTGATCGAAAAAATATTTGATGGGTACAACTCCGATTGGGTACAACTATCATAGACCAATGTACTGTGGTACTTATCATGATATTGATAACTGATAAGGCACACGAGCTATAGCCCACAGAATATATATAATATATAATAATTTATTATATATAACTGTGCTCTAGCCTCCAAGAGCTCGTGCAACTATCACTGCACTAAGTGCAAAAAACTGGCATAGTGCATTGAGGTGAAACATAAAAAAATCCACTCAGTGCGCATTAATTTTGCCGATGGAACATTTTTTCCTTAAGTGATTACTTCTATCATGCACCAGTGCATATTTTTATGTTACATCGGCAAAATTAATGCGCACGAATTCCGGAAAAAAGACCAACAGAAAAAAAGAACAATTTACAATTTTTGAAAACTACATTTTAAAACCGAGAATAATCATTTTAGTTATTTTGTTGCAATTTTATAATTATTATGTAATATGTACATTATAATATATTTTTGGATATTATAAACAATTTAAATTTAATAAAAGGAGAAATTACCTTCATTACAAATTTACATAATATTATTTATACGACCAGCATGTAAACAGTATACGCACAGAAAATTGCCTATATAAAACTCCTTAAAAATACAAATCTTCTTCTCTATATTATTATATTAAATACAATATAACTTGTGGTATAATATAGAGTAAAATACATTTTTATTACTGGAAATTCCCTATGGAGAGATCACAGTGACCTGTGTAGACATTTTCATGCGTTTATGCTATTATTTTAGTGAACAAAATTTAGTCTATTGAGTATTGACAGTCACTGAAGTATTAAAGTGTTTTAAATAATATAAAAATTTGAAATGGAAGTTTTTAAATCGTTTTTTACAGCGTATTTTATTATTATTTACTATTTATTTGACCTATTTACAAAATTGACTGTTTACAGTGTTACCAGTGTTACAGTACTATATTTTATATTATAAAAATAAAAATTACAACAAAATAACTAAAATGATTATTCTCGGTTTTAAAATTTAGTTTTTAAAAATTGTAAATTGTTCTTTTTTTCCTAGGTCTTTTTTTCCGATTAACATAGTGGCCACGGCTATAATAACAATAAATAATATAATATAGAGAACTAGAGAACGTGCCAGAATGGGGAAGAGAGAAAATCTATTTTTATCATTGCCTCTCATTCAAGCAGAGGTCTCATCATAGTATAATGTATATTTTATTAATGTACATCAATTCGACTATTCAGTTCAAGACTGCAACAACTCGAAGTATAACAAATTCGAGTTATGTACACCATAGACCATCTTATGACGATTTCCGTTCAAGAACCCAATAAAATATAGGTTAATTATTGACCACGAGAGAGCATTTTCAATATTATAATTTACATTACGTACAATATAGAAAACGCGTCATTCCCGATAAACCAGTATTTTGAGTTGTTGCAGTCTTGAACTGGATAGTCGAATTTATTTGTGATAAGACATCTATAATTTCGTGTTAGTTTCCATATGATAATCATGATAGCATTTTCCATCTGACTGCACCAGTGCACACTAGCGTACACCGTGAATTTTGGCGGTGTGGAAAATTATGTAATTATGGTATAAGTGTTCGCGTGTAGTGTCAAAAAAGTAACAGTGCCTGGCCCCCCGTGTGATACCTGTTTTGATCAGCCGAGTGGTTCCCTCTTAACAGTAAACAGAGTATTCCATTCTATGGACTATGATTCCCGAGTCCCGACCACACTAATTAGAAATTATTAGTAACTAATATAATATATTATATTTGTTGAAAATCTCAAGTCTCTATAGTTTGGTATTATTTTCTAAATTACCTACAACATAAACGTTTTGTCAAAAACCTGATTTGCGTTTTTTTTTTAGATTCTGAGCGGAGTGTTGAATAAATTGATTTTACAATGATGTGTTCTTATATTTTTATTTTTTATTTGTGTCTGTGTACACGTTAAGTAGTCGAAATAATGCTTCAATTTTCAACTTCAGTATCTTGTTCGATGAGAAAGTGAATTTAGTTGGTGCGTAGGAGACGTAAAAACTTAAGATGCCCAGTAGTTTTCAAGAGAGCCGGGGAAAATTGAATTATTATATATTATATTGAATTATTTTCATAATGAATATTATAATACTGTACATTAATATTTGGGTATGATTCCAAGAAATTAATTTTGCAACACTAAAATAGTTATGTTTCAATAAATTGTACAAATTCCAGAAATAAGTAGAATATCATAAAATATAACTTATTAAAAACAATTTGACAGGGCAACCCACATCACGGCCCACAGAACTTTTGAAAGTACCTAACGACACCAGTAATTTCCTATTATTATTAAAAGTAGTACATAAGTACATATTTGAATGTTCATTCAATAAGAAGTTTGGTATCCCTAATAAAAAATCGTATTTATTTGATTCAGTCATAAGATAAATGAACAGTGATATTTAACTTTTTTAGATTGCTATAGTAGTATGAGGGAAAAGAATAATTAAAGAGAAATGTACATTTAATGAATCATACTTAAAATAGAAGTAGTGAAACTTATAACATTAATTATTTTAATGATTTCTTTTCTATTTATTTATTAATGGATTATACCATTTTAAACTGTAAGTAATTAAACAAAATGACAAACACAATAGTTTATTGTTATTTCTTGCAAATGATTTATAGCAAAAATCTAAAGTTATTAATTTTACAATGATACAATTCAGTGTCGGATCCAGAGGTGGGGGAAGGGGGCATTCCCCCCCTAATCACCGTAGTTTCCCTTTGTTTTACACTATGTGTAGCCAATTTTTGTACTTTTTGTACTTTTGCCCCCCCCCCCCAAAAAATGAAGTCCTGAATCCACCACTGATATAATTTTATCATCATTTTCTTCGGTTAAAACTTTTTTGGTTGAAAGTTCTTTAAAAAGGTAATTTTTCAATATTCTGAGGATTCTTTAAATTATACTGTGACGTGAGGAAAATGAATGACAAGATACAATCATAAAAACTTTTAAAAGAATTCTTAGTGGCACAGTTATTAGTTTGGTAGCATCCAAATTTAATAACATTACAATTTGCAAATATTATTTATTATAATCCATTTATCCATATATTTTCTAATTATGCAAATTAAAATTAAGTTTTGGTAAAGTTATTTAGGTAACATATAAGTCTTGACACACCAATCATTATACGAGTATAATACTACTTAAAAATACATAAAATTCATCAAATTATTAAGAGCCACACAAAAATTTAGAATGGTGATGAAAATGCTGTTCCATAAAACTTGAAATGAAATAAAAACCGTGATCATATCCTTCTTCTATATTTACAGAAATTTCAATCCCTGCCTTTTCACAAGCGCTTATAAAATTTTCCAATTTTAATTGTTCGGCGTATTTATCATTATTCCCCTACAAAAAAAAAAAAAAAAAACAAATGTATTTAATATGTATTATATATATTTATACATTATATGCTTTTAAATTGTTTAAAAAAAATTAATTAAAACATTTTAATATAATATTTAATTTAACTTTACTTGATGTATGAGGATATTCAACTCTGGTCCCTTGTAATCAGCTACTAAACAGGTAGCATCCCATTCCTCCATAGTTTTTGTATCATCTCCAAAATAACACTTTAATATAAATTGTATATCGGGTGTTTTAGATGGATTACAAACCGGAGCTAAAGCTGAGACTGAACGAAACTTGCCAGGATTTTTAAGTGCGCTTATTAATGCACCATGACCTCCCATACTAAAATATTATTATTTATTACATTTCAATACATAAAAATGATTTAATAAAATATGAATCTATAGACCGTATTCATAATCGAATAGGTATTGCTTAAAAATATATAATAAGTATTATTTAAAAAATAAAAAATTGTGATAATAACTAAAAGCAATGTTTAATGTAGGTCTCGACCAACCTTAAAAATAAGTAACACTTTTTCTTTTTTTTAGCTCGTTTATGAAACTCATAGCTTAAGCAAAACTTTTTTTTAAGCATCGACTATGAAATTAAAATATAAAAGGTACTAATACTGATAACTGATAAATAGGTAGTAGGTACCTACACTTATCTTCTTTATATATATAATTCTCCTGTACGTGTGTTGTGATTGAACTCCTCCCAAACGGTTCGACCGATTTGAATGAATTTTTTTGTATGCGTTTGGACGACACCCCGGATTGTTTAGATTCACAAATCATCCCCCTAGGTCCAACCAGGGGATGTGCTCAAACGGGGATTTAAAGATTTACGGTGGAAATTTTTGTTTATAAATAGTTGCCATGGGTTTAAAGCTATTATAATAATAATTATTGGTTGCCGTGAAATCAGTGTATTCATTCAATGCATTTAATTTTTTTGTACGATGTGTTTTGATATTATATGTATCGCAATAACGTAAATATTGAGCGTATTATACTCAATTATAAGTTACGTAAACAATGCCACGTCTTCGTGGACGAGATGAAAATATTGGTCGACAGACTCGGCATTCACAATTAGTCCAGCCGTTTAGAGAGTTCAGTGACATATTTGGTATAACTTTGAATTTGATACTTTAGAGTTAAATTATCAAGTTACGTACAAAAAGCACGGGGTCCGCGAACTACTGCAGGTAGATTGCCTACCTGATAATATACTACTGCGAATCAGAATTTTTATTCCAGGCAACAGAAAAGTTAAGATAAATTTTGAACACCATACACCGAATACTAAATAGGTAACGAATTGAACAAAGTTTGAGTCATAAAGAGTTGGTACATTTAACGGGAAACGAAGTTTATGTTTAAACTTAATTGATCTTATTTTTCTTAAAGTAGGTACCTACATGATTAACAATAATTTCCCTTTTTACTATACTAAATAATGCATAGACATCGGGGTCCTATACAAGGGGGGTGTATAGGGGATAAAACCTCCCCACTTACTATATGGGAAGTATATAAATGTATAGGCATACATTCAAAGCCAAAAACATATTTTAAAATATTTTTTTTTTGTGAACAATGATAGACATAAAAAATGTATTAATATTTATAAATATACCTGTGACCCATGATTGACTGTCTGTCTTTGTTTACATTAAAGTTCTCCTGAATAATACTAGGTAGCTCTTCATTCACATATGAATACATTTGATAATTCCTGTTCCACGGTTTTTTCACAGCATTTACATAAAATGACAAGCCTTTAGCTTCAATTTCATTCTTTTCAACACCAAAAGTAACCCCTGAAAACACAAGTCAATATTTGTGATAATAGTTTATTTATTATTACATTATTGTAATAGTCAATAAGTTAGATATTCTTACTAGGGCACACATCTGGTGACACTACGATTATTCCATAATGTGCTGCCCATCGTTGAAACCCTGACTTCTGTATAAAAGTTTGTTCAGAACTTGACATGCCCCCCAAAATATATAAGACTGGAGCAGGGCCTTCCAAATTGTCTGGTACATACACAGCAAATTTCATACGGAAATTTAACACGGCACTAAAAATATTAAGAGCACATTTCAGTTAATTAAATAAGTAGATATTATCTTGGTCAGAGGATTTCAGGCATGGAAGTATAATGCTTGGTAACAAAAATAGCACACTCAAAGCAGTAATGTCTTCAAAAGTAACAGGAAAGAGGCCGACCAAGAAAAAGGTGGTTGGATGTGGTGGAGAATGATTTAGAAATAACAGGAGTTGAAGAGTGGAGAAACATAATTCAGGATAGGGAAAAGTGGCGCAAAATTGTGATGGCGTTAAAAACTCCAATAGAGTAGTATAATAAGCCAATAGAAGAAGATCAAGAAAACTACTAGGAACTTTTTGGTTTTGAATCGCTCCACTCAGAATCTAAAATATTCATTGTTATTGACGAAAAAAAAAGGTAAAAACTATTATTAAATAATAGAAGCCAATTAAAAACACGATGTGGAATAAATTAAAAAATGATTCAATAAATTGTTACGCGAATAAAAAGTTATAATATTGTATAATTCATAAAAAAATAAGGTCTTAAAATTATGTAGGTGCCTACTATCACTATTTATAATACACGGTAAATTATAAATTATTACAAAATAGTATTCTTACATTTTTATTTATTAACAAATTATTTGAAATTTCCAAAAAATGTTTATAACATAATATAGCAATTAGCCATGTGCACAAACACTTTTAGTAGAGTTATAATGTATAGTTTCGCCTATTATCATTAATTATCTGTGTAATAACTAATAACTATAATGATGATAATATAAATTTACTTCCGCTATACGTAGCTCAACAATTAATGAATAATTCTTGAAGAAATGCAACTTGAATTATAAATAATCTAACTAAATCAGTTATACCTACCTACGTATACGGTGTAGGTATATGCGAGGGTATAGTCACGTTCGACTATACGTATACCGCTATATTATTGATCAATAATATAAGTAATTCACGATCAATTTATTTGTATGATAATAATAAACTCGTTCTATCATCAGATTTTGGACATATTTCCTCATTATTTTCCAGCACTATTATATGAATAATATAATTAATATTAGTGGCTGATAATATAAAAGATCCTAAATATGTAATTACAATGAACAAACAAATGAATATGTTTATTTTTTAAGTGCATACCTACCTAACCTTTACATGGACTATTTTTTTTCACTGATCGAATTCATTTTTTGATTAACACTTCTAACGCTAGTTATACGTCAGTGTTCCTCTTAAAATCTTAAAGTGCAAGAACCGTACGCTTTTTTTCTAAAACTATATAAATGCCATTACTCATTATCCGTCCAGGACGTCCTAATATATTGTCATAACTCGGTAGTAGGTAACTTTTCAAAAATAGATGTATACATTATTAAAAATGGTTACTTAAATTATAAGATAAAATATAAAATATATTACATTCGCTATGTACATATTATATATTATAATATATATAGGTAACGTTTAAGTGAATTTATTAAATTATACAAATAAATAGAGACATAATACTTTTTATTTTTTAATATTTTCTACTGTATAATTATAAATAATACCAGCCAAAAACATATACTTTCTATCATTAGGTATATGATGTTTTCTATTTTACCAATGAATGTGGAAATGTTAAGTCAAATAATACATTACGCAAGTATGCAAATATGCAACTCAATATTGAGTCATTCGGATCAATTAAGTCATTGTTTTATTTTAAGAGAAATCACTAAAACTTAACACATTATTTACCTAATGAATGACAAATTACGTTTCGTTTGGCTTAATTGTAGGTACCTTCAACCAATATTATTTGTAAGTCAGACAAAAAATGTTAAATTTATGCAACTTAGTTATTTATTTATTACAAAAAAACTGTAGGTAATTTGTATTAAATCAATATTATGAGATCTAAGCAGGATGCCAAAGGTATGAACTACCTACTACGAACGCCATTTCGTACCTATATAATTATAATAAATATACGTATAGATGGAGCGGAAATGCGTGCCACATTTTCCCCTTCGGTTACAGATGTTTATACTACTATTCTGACGTGCATTCAGTTGTGATTCAGTACACCTCTCATGCACGATGAAATTGTGCCTTTTACGTGACCCTCGAACACAGATATAACAAAGATATTATATAGGTAATCATTATCTATGCCATACAACGGCCTTACGATAAGGCTGTTTTATCCACTTTCTACTTTCCAGAGATCAATCCATTCTGTCTTAGTCAGTGGTAAGTGGTAACCAACCATAGTAGTTTGATTAATAAATGTTAGTTTGTGATTGAGAGATAATATATTAAAGCGGTTGCAGTCGGAATTTTCTGTCTTTGTCTAACACGCGCTCATCATAGGATTATAGACGTGTTCTATCGTGTTCTATGGACAACGTGCCTACCAATCTAGTGAAGCGATAAAAAAATCTGAAAACAAATTTGAATTGAGCATAAATTCTACAATGGAATCTACGTACCACCTTTTGGAATTTATCTTTAGGTTTTTTGTAATGATTATTAAATTTTCAAAAATGTTGAATTTTTTTTAAAGTTTTCACTAAATTAATCAGTACGTTGTCAATAGAACACGTCAATAATATATGTTATGCATGTGTTGGACAAAGACAGAAAATTCCGACTGGAACGGCCTAAAGTATATAATTTTCGCCACGGCTACGCTATTCTACGTTATTAGGTACGTTCAAAACACAAATCAACGATCATAAACAGTTTTTATTTTTTATTTAAATTTGTTTTAACGGAAATACATATAGACCCCATAAAAACATGTTCGTGTGGGACCCCATAAAGACTTATCTAACAAAATTGTTCTTATTATTCCGTTGGGTATTTACATCGATTTTGTTGTCATAATACGTATAACTGTATAAGTACCTAGATAGGTACTTATAATAATATAATATTAGTCTATAATATTTAACTATAGAATAATAAGCAAAATTATATCTTATAACTACCTAAGTATACTTAAGCATTATTATGCCGGGTTGTAGAACAATTTATAAACATTAAATTGTACATTTTTAATTTTTATGCGACCTGTCATTAGAGACCATTTTACTATGGAAGAATTTTCCGCTAATCCGCATAGTATAGATAAAAAAAGAATGGAGGAAGGGAGAGAGAAAGAGCGTGAAGAGATAAAAAAAAAGTGAAGTGAAAGTGATAATATAATAGGAACTGACGTTCTGTAATCTTTATGGGGATAATAGGTATTCATACATTATTGTAATGTCACTTTGATAAGAAAATATCAACATAATAATATTATTATTGTCGTTTCCTACGTCGGATAGATAATTTATTATAAAATGAATGTGCAATAAGCGGCGAAAAGTAACAGCGGAGTTTTTTTCGTCGTCCGTTCTAATCGACAATGGGAAATGTCAGAGATACGTGGTGATGCGTGCCAAAAACAAAAGGAAAATATCCCGCCAACCACATACCTAGGTAGGTGCCTATTATTACCTACCTACCTATTATAATTTAAAATAATGAGACTACTGCAGCAGCATGGTCGCAAGACACAATGTAATAAACTCATAGAGTGCAGTACAATGATAATAATAATAATACGACGCAGAGCGTTGCCACAGACCTGTCGTGTTCGTAGACCTTTTGCTGTCCGCCGAAACAGCGGTTGTCCGACACCACGTCCAATTGCTGCTTCATGTCGTTGGACACCGCCGGCGTGACGCGCGCAACTGACGAAAATTCCGGTCCCGCCGCGGCCGTGAGTGCGCCGCTCGCTGGTCCTCGACTGACTACTGAGCCGACTGCGTGAACTGAACCGCCGCCTGGCGCCTGCCGGACCCGATAGTGGGTGGACCGCGGACAGCTGCCGATATCAGCGTCGTCTGGCGGCACCGGCGCACTGAATCGTCCACTGCCGAGGTCGTGCGAAAGATTATGACGTCGTCGGATCGTTGTCGGGTGGCGTAATAATATCGTACCGGCACGCGCGCACCGCCGATCGATACGCGAAAACCGGTTATTAACGTGATAATGACGTAAGGCTGACGTGGATTACACCAATAACCGTTAAAAATTAGAAAAAAATCGGCACGCCACTAAAATCACAATAAATATTCAGTAATCGTTTTTACACTTCCGCCGTCTATATGACTCACCACACACGGGCAGCGCAAATTAATTTATCTTATCTACGGAGCAGCGTGAACGATCCGTGTAACGACATTATTATTATTGTGCATCGTTATAAACAACTATCATTTATCAACGAACGTCGCCGAGTGTCGACCAGCCACGTTGGCCCACGGAGCGGCGGTGCCACGACGATGTTTTCCGGTGACAGACGGCGGGGCCCGACTTTACGGCCTAATTTCTGAGTCCCGCGGTGCACTTTGTATGATATTATGTTTTGTCGAATTGCGATATCGTATCGTTCATCGGTGTCCCGGTCTCGCGGGATGCCAAGTCGTCGGTATTACCGCCGCCGCCGCCTGTGACCTATAATTTATAAAAATAATAATAATAATAATAAGACGACCCAGTTGACCTAGTAGCGTGGTCAGCGGAATATACGATCGATACGACTTTTATGGTATTACAAAATAATATAATTATAATAATTGTTGTTCTGTCGACGATCGATCATCGTTTTTAAATAACTCACGCGTCATCATATCGTACGAACTTTTGCAGCCGATATACTTTCACTCGTTATTAAACTTCAATAGTTCCGAGTATGTTTAAGTAGGTACAATGGGAGAAACTATGGTAAAAATAGAATATTTTCCATAAACTAATCATACGAAAATCGAAATGATAGAATAGTTGGTGAAATTTATGTGAATTTTAGAGACTATTATACCCCTAAACTAGACATAACTCTATGTCTCTGTATAGATATTTTAGTATTACTTTATTTCCGGAACGGTTCAGAGAGGGAGGGCTAAAGCTAAAGACAACAGCGCAAATACCATATAATATGGTACCTAGGTGTTTGTTTTTATTACAATATATCAATTATTGTACATCTGGTAAACAAATATAGTTTGAAAATTGAAAGCCATTTTATTATTTATATAGTCTTGTATAGTCATCTCAATGACTTTCTATTATATAATATCAAGTATTTTACGAATGTAGCCGTACGGTACCTATAATGATAAGTAGTATAATGTCTTCCTGATAGCAACATATTATAATATACTTACTACTTAGTATATACCCATATGGTCATTTGGACCGTGGATTATATTCGGTACATTTATATTCGTCAATCATATGCACCAATTATTGACCTTTAACTAAATACTAACTATCACCATGGCTAAATTCGTCCCGTGATTACTGATTTGGCCTATCAGTTACCAACAATTTGACTTCAGAAAGTTTAAATTTAGTTTGCCCTTAAAAAAATATATATTAGCATTAAAACACCATCAACCTACTGAAAAAATTCTAGCACGTGCATGCTTATTTTTTCCTCGCCCGGATGTGTGAACACTTTATAGTAGCCATTCAGGTTAGGTTATCTCGCCGGTCGCCGCGCGCCGCTATCTAATTTTAAAAAAAAGGTGGGTAAATGGATTTCGCTCTGCTGTACAGTAGGTTACAAGTGGGTCACTGTATAATGGATGGTATTAAATTTGAATTCATGATATAATATCATTGTATAAGAAAAAACGATTCTGAGCGGAGACATTGTCAGTCTTGATATTTTATAATGATATTATTTATTAATATCATGTTAAGTGAATTAATATTAAATATTCTATTCCCAATAGCCTTTTTAATTTTCAAGAAAACTGTATAAAAAATTGTTTATTGGAGAAATCGTAACAAGACGTAAAAAAAACGTAGAAACGTACCTATACCTATTTATTTCATGATGATACATAGTATTTTCTATACATAACCAAATTATTTTTAGTATTTTAAAGTAATCAAATGTATTATTTTTATTTTTATTTTTATAAAATTAATTAATTAAGTATATATGTATAAATCAGTGTCTAGGGGGTCCAGACCCCTGCCCCCCCCCGTAAATTTTCCTCGGATACATACATTTCACATATTATAATACTATACCCTGTTCCAAAAGAGAAGACACCAGGCGGCCACAGACAAATCCGGTTTTGCTACGTAAATCTGGTGTCTTCTCTTATGGAACAGGGTATAGAGGTATAGAGGCGACTAGAGGCGACTAGAGGCAAAGTTAAAATATGATACAGATAAAAATATCTACTTATCATGAATGTGTTCGTAAATAGTATTATATTTTCTATAGCTGTAGATAGGTAATTTATATTTTGTATTGTTAAAATATTTTTAGAAATCGAAATAGATAATACATTTATATTTATAATTTAGTGCGCACTCTAGTGATGTTTTTGTAACTGTACTTGGGTAACCACCGACATCGTAAGGCGCTCTATTGTTGAATTACTTTGCTAAAGTAAGCTTATAAAGAACAATATATTATCTTAATTTTTATACATTTTGGATTTTATATTGATCTTGAACACTATATAATCTTATAAAAACCAGTCGTTATAACATTTTTAGGATTTATTATTTGTAGATCTACTCAAAAAAGGGTGTCTCAAAAATCAACTGACTTTAGCGCCTCATTCACTAATACCAAATGATTTGAAATAATGAAATGATGTTATAGAAATATCGGTTGATGGAAATTCAGATTCTAACATACTATAAAACACAATTTTAAATTTTTTTTTTACAACATAAGTAGCTGATACCGTGCACTTCGTTTCCCGGAAACCAATAACTATTATTATAATAGCTTCAAAACCCATGGCAACCATTTATAAACAAAAATTTCCATCGGAAATCTCAAAATTCCTGTTTGAGCACCTACCGGGGTTGGTTCTCTCCCTTTTTAAATTAGCCTATCTTCTGCTCAGAGGTATAATCTATCTATGTATATAAAAATATCTGATTCCGTTTACTTCGTTTCCCATTAAAATTTCAAACTCTATATGAATAATATGTTTTACATATCACCATGGCAACCATTTATATACAAAACATTCCATCGGAAATTTATAAAATATATAATTGGTTGCCATGGTAATATGGAGACACACACCGACGAAAATCTCAAAATAATAAATAATTGGTTGCCATGGCAATATGGACACATACATTCATTTATATATATATAGATTTAATTATTTAAAATCATTTGGTGTTGGTAGCGGAGGCGCTAAAGTCAGTTGATTTTTGAGCTTTACCGTAAACGATTAATTTAATATGCGTAGTTATAGGCTCACTAGAAAATTGGGAGGTTCTGAAACTTTAGGACACTTAAAAATGTTCCATGTTAAAAATAAATACACTTATCCGCCACTCCATGCATACATTTATTTAAGTAAAGATCGTAATATTAATGCAGCTAATAATATACAATCGTGTGTTATAACTAATCAGGTTGGTTATACAAATCAATAAAAATTAGTGCAATAATTATATAAAATAAAGGTACCTATTTAAATTTAAAACAAATTATAACTTACCGACAATTTCGATAGCTTCGTCCAAATTTACTGGTTTGGTTATCAAATATTTGGAACTTGCTATTTCTAGAAAAAAAAAGTTAAAAATAGTAGTCTTGAGTACATAATAATATCATTCAAGGATAGTGGATACTATATTATGGTATACAGCTATTACTATCCTCGATTGAGGTTCTGAGGCTGAAGGCCCTAAAACGTTTTGTTTATATTTTTCCACTTAAATCATGTTCCTGAAAAATTGCACGAACGATGTTATGCATATTTGTTGGTGTAAGTACATAAAATATAACAACATTTGTATACAAAGATATGCCATGCAAAAGTCTCAAATAGAAGTATAGAACCGACAAGTTACCGAGTTTAGTGAGCCAGAGTGCCAGACTATTCTATAGAATAGTAATAAGTATTAAACTTAATTTTTCTAACCCATTTCAACGAATTTCGGACTATTAAAAGTGTGCCGGTACTTACTCTATATCCAGCACTGCATGCCAATACCTATATAGGTGCACTGAATGTCTGTATATGTATTCACAAACATGGATAAGTAATTAACAATGTTATGGAGTTTATTTATTTGCTACTTTGCGAGTATAAACAAACGAATTATAAAACTGTATTTATCTGTAAATACGAGTAGCATTTAAAAAACAGAATATGTTTCTAAAATGTAATAAGAATGATATGAATATAGCTCATCACTGCGTTATTATGATATTATATATTATTATTATTTAAAGTTCAATAGTGTTACAATACGATTTCAAATTATTATTCAATTTTATATTTGTTCCTACAGTACGTTTATAGATTTAAATTTTTATTTTTTTTTATCTGAAATAAACAATCTATACCTCAAGGACACAATAAAATTTATGTAGTTAGAGTATATATATAAATTAATTGTAGTAATCATTTATACAATTGAAATTAAATATTAACAGGCTGCACTTGATGTGAGAAGTCATCCACTAATGACACTCACTAGATTACAATTTAAAAACTAAAAAGATAATCGAAAATATTTCGAAGACTGAGAAGTACGTAAATTATAACATTACAATAATGAATTTATTAAGACTTGTAATAAATTACAGCACGTCAATATAGGTATAATATATTATTGCGTTATGAACTGTAAGGGATGCCAGCCCTCATTACCATCATCTTGTTGAACATCTATAACCCTACAATACATTGTAGTTTTTACTTTGCCGCTAATATATGCAAAAATAACGGCTACAAATAAGTAATAATTCATCAGAAAATGGTGGCACCTAATTTTCATTCAAAAACTTATTAACAAGTAAATCGGGAAAAGGTAGATAAGTGTACCTACTATAATAAGAATAATTTAGCAAGAAACTATAATTAACCAAGTGAACCTCAGAAGTCCTCATCACACATCACATAATTCAATGATAATGTCAATACGAAACCAAAGTACAATCCTAGTCATATGGGATCACGGACCTCACGTGGTGCGTACGTATAGCATAAGAGTATAATTTAACTCTATATTTAACTCTATAAAGTATCAAAGTTATACAATAAATTAATACAAAATCCTAAGCTAACCGAGTTGTACTAAAATCCGATTAATAAAAAAAACCAAACATTGGTATGTATATTGTATAGGTAAAGAAAAATAAATTAATTAAAAATAAGAAAAAAACAATGCAATTAATAATAATAATTATGATTGTTAAACCTATAGCAACCATTTATGAAAAAAAGTTTCAAAAAAAAATAATGTAAAAACAATGCGAATAATTTGTCCACCGAAACCTTGGTTCGAACACGAGACCCCTGTTTAAATTCCTAGTTTGAGAGCTCCCCGAGTTGGACCTCTTATTTACCTTTTTTCGCAACAAAATGTATATCCTTCCCCGAGATCTAATCTATATTTGTACCACATTTCATCGCAATCGGATGAATGCATAAAGGATTTTAGATTCTAAATGGAACGATGAATGTATTGATTTTACAATGATGTGTGTTTATTTTTTGTGTCTGTGTACACGATAATTAGTCGAAATAATAATTCATATCTTGTTCGATGGGAAAGTGAATATTGTTGGTGCATTGAGGAGTTCAAAATTTAAAATTCTCAGTAATTTTTAAAAGCGCCGTGAAAAACAAAAGAAAAATTAAGGAAAAACGGGAATTTTTACGCAAAATCGACTTTTTGGTGTAACATTAAAACAAATGACCGTATATACCGTAGATACCTGGAATTTTCAGTGATTGCTTATATTTCCATTTTCTATACATGGTAAATTTTTCAAAATATTTTGATTTGTTTTGAACTGTTTAGGGACATTTTCAGTTTCCAATTATATTAGTTTTTTTTCTATGAATGTCAATAAAACTTTATTTGTTGAGTAAAAGTACTTGAAAATTTAATACAAGACGCCTACTATATTGTTACGATGACATTTGAAAAATATTAAAAATCCTTAGACACAACTTACAGTTTTATTTTATAAGCATAGTTAAGAATTCGTAAAAATTTTCTTTTTAAATCTAAGATTTAAAAATGTAATACAAGATTCCTTATAAGATTATCTACCTTTATCAAAAAAAAATGTCTATAAGAAAGTCAAATTAAATTTTTATGAGTGCTTGAAATTCAAATTTTTACAACATAGGATATTCACTCGATTTCTCATGTAGTGATTTTCTTATTTTGTTGTAATTCAAAAACGAATAACTGTAGATACATACAAATTTCACTAAATGTTTATTTTATCAATTCTTATACATACTTGATGAAATTTGCAAAACATTTTGACTTGTTTTGAGCTGTTTATAGACAGTTTCATATTTATATTTTTTTTATTTTTTTTTTCTATGAATTTCAATAAAGTTTTATTTGTTGAGCCAAAAAGTGTAAAAATGTAATACAAGGCTCGTGATATATTGTTACAATATCAGTTGAAAAATAAACAGGCACATTTTTTTTATAAGCATTTAAAGATTGAATTTTGACAAAATCAATCAAATTTAAAATTGAATTATCATTTTGTAGTTGAAAATTTATAAAATGTTCAACTTATATTTAAAACAAGATTCCATGTAAGTAATTAATTCTGTTACCAAAAAATCTAAAAAATACATAAGCATAGTTTATTTTTATAGTCATTTAAAGTTCAAATTTGGACGAAATTACATAATATTAAAAAACCTAGAGTAACTATTTAAGTTATTTTATTGTGATTGTATAATATTATTCATGGGTACTTGAAACTTCTAAAGTATACTATTATATACCTATGATAGTATCACGGTTTGTTGTTGATGTATAAGGCGTTATAAGTACCTATTGGATATTGTGATATGATTAATTTGGAATTTTATAGGTCACTTTTTTTTTAATACCATAGATAAGTATATAATATGTCTTATAACGCTTTGTTTATCACCATAGAAACGAATAAAAAATTATAATCTTTTAATACTTATTCAACTTATTACATAAAATAAATAATAACAAAATATAAAATATCCAGACTGACATACCATCTCCGCTCAGAATCGTTTTTCTTATACAATGATTTTATATCATTAAATTCAAATGTAATACCATCCATTATACAGTGACCCACTTGTAACCTACTGTACAGCAGAGGGACATCCACTTGCCTAAATTTTTTTGTTTGTCTTCTAAATATTATATGTATATATATATATATATATAGATAAATAGATAGATAGATAGATAAATGCCCGCATACAATATAAGTAGTAAGTACATTATATTATGCTCTAAGTGTTGATTAGTATACAGTAGGTTACAAGTGAGTCAATTTATAATGGATTGTATTAAACTTGAATTCAATGACATAATAGGTATCATATAAGAAAACCCATTCTGAGCGGAGGCAGTTTGTCAGTCTGGATATTTTATATTGTTTTTATTTATTATATATGTAAGTTGAATTAATATTATAATTTTTTATTCGTTTCTATGGTGATAAACAAAGCTTTAGAAATTAAAGTCCCATTTTTACCATTTTTTCCTAATTTTTCGGTAGTTTTTCCCGTGCACTAAATAACTATTGATAAAATCGAAAAATGGCCTCTCTAAAGTACCATCTTGATCCAATTTGCTAAAAGATAAAGTACTATATGTTGAAATTGAAACACTCCTTTTGGTAAAAATTTTGTATACAGGATAAAAAAAAAATAAACACCATTGTAAACCACTAGCTTCCTCGTTCCGCTCAGAATCTAATATCTATTTTTAACTTATTTAACTTATTAATGTTAGATTTTGTTTTTTAGAAAAAATACTGAAAATATCAAATTTACAATAAATTTGAATTTATAATAAAATATTATTGATATAATACAGTATATCACAGATATGTGTAATCACACATTCAAATGTTTTATTTACAATTTAACATGACTTCATTTTAGTAAATCGTCATATTATTTATCAAATATCAATTACTTCAATTATTAAAGCAACTATCCTTTTAATTAACGATATCGATAATTGTGTTATTTATTATATTTATAACAACTTAATATTCTTATTTTTATGCGACCATATACATATTATTGTTTTTTATTTTATTTTTCACGGGTTTGTAAATATTAGTAAGTACGAAAACGCACTTCTTATATTAAATTACAACAGTTAATTAATAAATGGTAAGTATACATAATATAGCACACGTTGAGTAGCATTTTCTCATGTCATATACGCTGTGAAAGTAATATTTTCAATACGTTTTATATTATAGGTAGTTACAATATGATATAAGATAAAAACTTTAGCCTTTCTATATTAATTTGCTAAATAGAATATAGTTTTTATTTTATTTAAAAAATAGGTAAACCATTCATGTACAAATCAAAAGTAGGTATATACTGTATACCTATATATGTTTTAGTTTCAGTGTTTCAGTAACAGTTGGTTGTCACAACCGACATTTTTTTCGTATTGTGGATATAAGAGGTATTTTATGTATCTAGCTAACCACTTTTAAACTCTCTACCGATGATGTTTTGATGTCAGTCACATAAAAAATGTCTATACTAACTAAAGTTACTTGTATATTTTAAAAATGAAAAAATTCTAAAATGATTCGTTTTCCGTAACTTCATAATAGATATTAAATGTTTTTAATTTATAGTGCAAGACTTTCAGATTTAAACTCACCGAAACTTTTGATATCTTTATCCAAATGTACCGGCCGAGTACTTTTGAGACACGCGGACTTCGCGTCTTCTATATAAAATAAAAACAAATTATTTTCATAGAACAATATTGATTGATTTAAAAAGTGTAATCAACCAATCACTATTTATTATAATATGTACAAGTATTTAACTAAAATTATATTTACCTTTTGATTTATTTTTTTCCATCACGATCGATCAAGCAGAGACAATCAAAAGCGTGCATAAAATATCGACCCTCCGTCCAGCGTCCCCAACTAACGTTATTACTTCGACGTTCGTACGTCCAATAAAACGATTGCCAATTTAATTCGATATTACTGATCCAATTTACCATCGGCAATTGATGTCATGATGCACAGCAATTATTATAATATCGTTTTAATACAGATAAATGGTATTATTAATTACTTATCGACTTTCGTAACGCAATAACGCAAACCATCGTATATCAATATGCAGTTAACGCGTTCAAATTAGTTGAGTACATGTTCATAACGATGTCGTGGTGGTAACGGTATAGTCCGATATGCCATATGGCATATTATGCGTGGTCAAAGGTGTGGTATCAACCGTTTGACAGTTTGTCGACGAACAAATGTGTGTCTGCTCGTCGAATCCCACACAAGAAGCAGACTACGTAGCGAATAATATAGCCATATTATTATACACTGGTGCACACCGCCGTCCGTATCTAAATATACAAAAATAACTTTTAAAATATTATATGCATGTTTGTGAAATAATTTTAGATATAACACATATATAATAACGTCGTGTACTTGTATAGTTTCGATAATAATATATATGCATGTGCTAAATTGAACTAACAAAATACGAGCCATATTATACCCATAAGTGCGAAAATAATTTTTTAAATATTATATTATAATCTACTGGTGATGTATAAATGTAAAATACGCACTATTCATACGAGTAATATACAATAAGATTAACCAAATTGGCCAGCCCGACGATATTAAAAATCCGAAATTTTTTTCATTTCTGCATCATATAATATTTATGCCCAGTGTTCATGATAGTAATTCAATAATCATATGCGCTAATGTTATTCACGATTCGTTGCTGTAACCGATTATTTAATTATTACAAGTAGGTACAATCAAGGTGTATCAATACACCTTGGGTATAATATAATAACCTAACGTATGCTATCTATCAGCTGTTATATTACACAATTACCGGTACCAACAGACAAACTCGTTTGTGAAATAATTTTAGATAACGTCTTATATTATAATAACGTCTTGTACTTGTCTTATAGTTTCGATGATAATACATGCATGCGCTAAATTAAATTATTGTATTAGTACGACTAGTACGAGCATATTATACAGAACGGTCGATAATTTGCGAACATCTAAAAAATGTTTACTATTTTAGAGGGTGTGATTTACTTTTTCCCATGTGGTACATAAGATTAGTAGACGCCGCTTATAAGACTCACTTTGGGACCAGCACAAAGTGAGTCTTATAACCGAATGAATCTTATAGGCAAAGTGGGAAAAAAAATTAATTACGTATTTATAAATGTTATTTTACTACATATTTTGCTTCAATTTTAATACTTTAACACACATTACATATTACATACTTATTATTGAATACATTTAATAATCCTGATAAGAAAAAAAACTAAAATTATAATTACATATAAAAATATTATAAAAATTATACATTGATAAAAAATTATTATTATTTATTTTTGAAAAAAATTTGTAATTTTAGTTTTTTTTTTATTTTGTTCCAATATTCTGAAAATATACTGTTCGTATTCGTATTATACATAGAAATTAGTACCACGGTGATGGACAGCTCTCCTTAACACGTCTAAAGCCTCCAGAACCCCTTTATTTGATGGTGGTTTAACGATAATCGTGGCGATAAATGTGAACTTTTATATCTGCGATAAAAATTGTTATGCGTTATATAATATTACAGAAGACGCCGCTTATAAGACTCAC
>NC_042494.1:147376535-147377313 GCF_005508785.2 Acyrthosiphon pisum
TTTTAACTACAAAATAATTTTTCAAATTAAAATTTGATAAATTTTGTCAAAATTTGATCTTTAAATGCTTATAAAAAAAAATTGTGCCTATGTATTTTTAATATTTTTCAACTGCTATTGTAACAATGTATCAAGAGCCCTGTATTAATTTTTTACACTTTTTGGCCCAACAGATAAAACTTTATTGATATTTATAGAAAAAAAAACTAAAAAAATTGAAAACTGAAAATGTCCGTAAACAGCTCAAAAAGGGTCAAAATATTTTCAAAATGTTACGGTGTATAGGAAATGCTAATATAAACATTCAGTAAAAATTTCATGTATCTGCAGTTATTCGTTTTTGAATTGCAACAAAATAAGGAAATCGCTACATGAGAAATCGAGTGAATATCCAATGTTGTAAAAATTTGAATTTCAATAAACGATCATAAATATTTAATTTGACTTTCTTATAGATATTTTTTGTTTGATAAAGGTAGATAATCTTATAAGGAATCTTGTTTTACATTTTAATATCTTAGATTTAAAAAGAAAAATTTTTATGAATTTCTAACTCGAAATAATTTGCAAATTTTCGTGATTTTTCCATATTTTGTAATTTTTTGAACTTTAAATGCTTATAAAAAAAACTGTGGATAACGATTTTTAATATTTTTCATCTGCCTTTGAAACAATATACTAGGAGCCTTCTATTAAATTTTCAAGCTTTTTTATCCAACAAATAAAATTTTATTGATATTTTTGAGAAAAAAAACTAAAAAAAAATGGAAAATGAAAA
>NC_042494.1:147377363-147392107 GCF_005508785.2 Acyrthosiphon pisum
AAATAGGAACCCATACAATGTGCATCTATAAATACACCAACTACGATGTTGCCAAGAACTGCACCTACTCTGCCAAACATGGAACCAATAGATACGCCAACGCCTCTATATATTACATAATATTACGAATTTTTAATGTTTCTAACATTCTATACTTACCTATATTCTGTTGGAAATATTTCAACACCTATGCAAAATACTAGACCAATACCAATGCTGGAAAGTGCTTCAAATACGGAAGATAACACGATACTTTCGAACGATGATGAAATGAAGTACAAACAAGCGGCGAAAAAACCAGACCCAAAAAAACTTAGAACTAAAGAAAAACATATCTATTAAATTAGTTTAAAATATATATATATTCAATTTACAGTTTTAATTAACTAATTTAATTAATTGTAAATTTAATTGATATTGTTATTATTGTTAAATATGCGATCGCGATGTGTTAAACTGTTTTTTGGCCAATAAGTAATATATTTTTAGTTTATTTTTATTTTAATTAATTTAATTTTCTTATCCTTATCTCATATGCATTTTTTTTTTAAATATATACATACCTAAAAAAAATTTAATTCCAAATCTGTTGACGAAGAGTGGTACAATAATACTTGTTGGTATGCAAGCCATGCCGACGATGAGAATGTTCTCGTAAACAGATTGATCGATTTCATCATTGCATTTGAGATCTATCTCTTCTGGTTCAATTTTAAACAGTGACACAATATCGCACATATTTGTCATATTTTTGGGACCCGAATATAATGTTTCATACCATCGAAATCTATTCATCAGCTCTGGGAACCACAAAACCATCATGTAAAAGCTGCGCATTTAAAAATATAGAACAAACGGGTTCATGTGAAAAATTACTCTGTTATTATTATTAGTTTACATATTTTTTTTCATTTTTATATTCGTTTAATCTATTGCAGTTACCTGGCAGAGCAGCAAAATTGTATCACACATGTAATAATCGCTACAACTTTGTATTGAGACGTAAATAACTCCAGAATACTATTGTAGAGTCCATTAAAAAAGCTATTATTCTCTTCGGTAATACAATCAGGTAACATCAATGAAGTCACCTACAAAATCCAGATGCAAATAAAGTAAGTGTAATTAACATCTGTTGAAAGTGGTCCCACGAGAGAACTATTGACTGATAATTACAACTTAAACTTGCCGGAAATTCATCGTCAGTATTATTATTCCACCTATAAACGAATTTCAAGCAATCCATGGTCTCGTGGCGTTTACCTTTGGTGAGTAAGAACTTTGGACTTTCCGGCAATTGAAGCAACAAATATGAGAATATTATGCTTGGAAGAGAACAAATAACAGCAAATAAATTCCATGACCTGAACAAAAAGAAACCGTATTCGATTCTGAATGTTTGTGGTATAACTATCCATGCAATGCCTAAAAAACCATAAAATGTTATTAATTGAATAGATATTTTACTAAATGTATAACATATTCAATATTTATATTGCCGGATATCGCTTTGATTCCTTATTACACTGAATCAATTTTACTTAAGAGGACGTCGTATCCGCATGTGTTGTCTGCGTATTACACATGTACAACATAACAAATTTTCGTTCACCAGAGTCTATCGTGTGCTGTTAGTTTTGATATTGGAGAAAATTGAGCTATTATACAAGTTATAGGTAATATTATTATCCAGAGCACAACGTAGGCTATTATTGATATAATTATTTTTAAATAAGTTATGACCTTTTTAAAACTGTACATTTTAAAATCATCTTAACTTACTTAAATATAATGATATCAATAAAAACGTACGTCGTTCCCCAGATAATAATCTTACATTAAAATTGTATGATAGGTCAATTCACTCTGATAGGTACCAAAACTAACAGTACACTATTGAAACTGGTGAACAAAAATTTGCTATGTAGTGTAAAGAGTGAACACATGCAAGTACAATGTCCTCTTAACTTAATATAAATAAATATGCTCAAATACACACAAACTTCTATATAAGTATATTGGGTAGTAGTAGGTATAATCAGTGGTTAAATTGGGGGGGACAGAGGGGGGCGGAGTCCCCCTCCTTATTTACGGTAAGATTATGCGTCTCCTTTAATTTAAGTCTCCAAAGTCTGGGGGGACGCTACTAAATTTTAGTTATAGATTTAACTATGCTTTCTCCAGATAATTGGCCTGATAACTGTGATATACAGTTTGGTGATATACATATAAGCCGTTTGTCTAAAATATTTCAAATTGATCAAAGGGCCAGTATACGAGGATTTCGTGAATACAAAGTGTCTTATCCTTCAGTAAATACAGACATTGAACCTAAAACGACCGCTATAAAGACTTTGGCTATTTCTTCTGCCGAATGTGAACGGTCCTTTAGTTCAATGAACGAAATTGTTTCTTCAAAAAGAAGTGTGTTGACTAGTGATCATATTTCATCGTTAGCTTTCATTAATTGTACTGGACCACCAATTGATAAATTCAATCTATATTAAAACTTGGATATTACCAGGGAAAAGAACTGCAGATGAACAATGTTGTCCAAAAAGAAAAAAAGAAAAATGAAGAAGCGTCTTATACATCTTTATGATTATGTTTAAATGAATAGTTACCCATACTGGTTATACTGTATACCTACTTGTAGTTATAAATAACATTTACATAGCTTATGATACATTGCAATAATTTTAATAAATTAATAAAAGAATATGAATAGATATATTTATTATATATTATTTTTTATTTGTTTTTTAATGAAATGTTTAAAATTAAAATGTAAACACATATCTTTATTAACATTTCGGGCAATGAATTTCAATTTATTTTTTATTTAGCAGTCATTTTATTATGTTCATTAATTTGATTTTATATACTATTAACATAAACTTTTTATGAACAAATTACAAAGGTGTATGAAAGAAATAAATTATATTTAGTGGGTAGTGGGTTTTTTAAAAAAGTTTGGTTAGATATAGACTTTGGAAGAACTCGGGAACGCTCCTCAATTTTTGGTGACTTTAGTCCCCCCTCAACATTTTTCCCACTTTAACCACTGGGTATAATACCTTTCTAGCTATAATAATTACTATTGATATAGATATTAATCAAATATTATAATGCTCACATGGAAGTAATATAACACCAAATGTCCAGAACAATTCCATCCAACATATAAATTTTTTACGATTTTTGCTGTTCACGAACTCTCCAAGGTATGAATAGAATACAGTTATACCAGACACCCTAAAAAAAAATAGTAATATCAGCTGAGAAAATCGGAGAAAGAGAAAGGAAAATCTAAGAAAAATCAAGTTAGAACAGTTTTGATATCAACCTTTTTTTCATTCATGGCTGCGTGTCTGTGTAATACCTATTATTATTTTTTGGAAATATGCATATAGTTTATACGCATTTTATGTTCATGACTTTTTTATTTTTCATAAACTTAAAAACACCTGAGGCAAGAATACCCACTCGCCATCACCCCCAAGGGGGGTTCTAAACATATTATTTTGTTTACATACCTAAAACACACTGAATAGTGAATACATACATAATATATGTGCATAACCCGAAATATTACTTAATAATATTTCCTTACCCAAATCCACTCATTAACTTGCAGAATATCAATACTGGGTAAATCTGAGACACGCTAGATATGAGGTTGAAGATACCATCAATCATCATGCAGATGACCAATGTATACTTTCTGCCTTTGGAATCCGCCATGTAACCCGAAATAAAACATCCGAAGAACATTCCTGAGAGAAACCAATACTATTGAAAAAATCATATAAATATGAGGAGGAATGAAATTCGTAGGTACCTATCATCGATGCTCCATTAAGGATTCCTTTGTGTACGGATGTCATTTGGAGATCACATTGTGCTGCCGGTATAATGAAAGACACTGACGTCACGCTAATGGAGATTGCTGCGATAAGCGATCCGCAAATAAATAATATGTAGTAATGAAAACTCCCAAATCCTGCATAATATAATCCAAACATATTAAGAGGACACAACACCTGCATGTGTTGTTTTCGTCTTACAAATATAAAACATACCAAAAACTGTTTTGCACAGGTAAGAACCACTCAGACTGTAGTCCAAGCTTAGCAACGAAAAGTTCGCACTATAAAGAAGAGAACACAAATTATTGTTTTTAATATATATATATATAATAAGAACGACTAAAAAAAAAGTCTTGAAAAACTTAAAAATAATGAATGTTTAAACAATAAGAACTTTTTCATAGTCCTGATATCAAAAAATTAAAAATAACGTTGAACATTTAATGTTCTTCTCTTTCTAGTTAATAGTGTGGACATTTGGTTGCTTAACTTGGACTACAGCTTGAGAAGTTCTTAACCACGCAAAAATAGTTTTTGCAGTATTTTACATTTGTAAGACAGAGACAACACATATGTGGGTGTAGCGTCCTCTTAACATGTCTTGTTTGAAGTGTATAAGTCTAATAATATAGTTACCCCAGTTAGGTATAGTTTTAATTAATTACACGATTTCACAATCAACATTTCAATATTATTAGCATTTTGTTTTACCTGGACGTTTTATTTCTGAAAATTGGCAAACATTTAATCGAAGCAATGTTTTTTTATTAGAAAAATTAATAACAATTCTAATAATATTTTATAAATTTACCATCTAAATGTTTACAGTTTACTTTTATCTGTGACTACTAAATTTTGAAGACCACACATAATAATAAAAAGTAATGATTTAATCACCATTTTTTATTAAGTTAAAAAATATTATAATTGTTTTTGTCTTTAAATTAAGACTCACTTCATTAAAACTGGATTAACCTAGGTATATCATAAAATGATTTGAATATAGATGATCATATATTACCAACCCTTTCCATCCCATTTGAAGGAATACATTTTAGATTTTAAAAGTATGATTGAATGTATACAACTATTCAATACCTACAAAAATTATATCTACTACCTATCGATGGCATTTAAAAGAATATACAGAATCTGATAAAAATATCTACTTATTATGAATGTGTTTGCATGTAGAATAATTTCTATATAGCTGTAGAAAAGTAATTGATATTTCGTATTGTTTAAATAATTTTAGAAAGCGAAATAGACAATAATGAATAAATATGTAATATTTTAAATTTAATTTAGTGCGGACTCTAGTGATGTTTAGCAACTATACAAGTAACCACCGACATCACAAGGCATTCTATAGTTAAATTACTTTATTAAAATAAGTTTATAAAACACAATGTATTATTTTTATTTTTATTTTATTTTATTTTATTTTTCTCATTAGTTAACCATGGCAATTTAGGCCGTTGGGTGGTTTTTAACTGTGGGAGAGGGTACTGTAGGTTTTAAACACGTGTTTTGGCAAAATTTTCAAGTGGGCACCCATAGGTATCTATACCCGGGCCTCTCTCTCCAGACACCGTGACTGCCCGAAGAGAAGTGCCTCCCGTAACCGAGGTTCAAATCAGCGACGGTGCCGCGTCCGTTAGGCCACTCTGTTCGCTATTTTTTTTTTTTTTGATCTTGAACGTCATATTTGTTATCTAACAAAAAACTCGTCTTTATAATAACTTTAAGATATGCACATTGTACCTATAAAATATTTTAAGATTAAAAAAGAAGAACCTTCAAACAATGTTTGATTGATCCTTGATATGTTTTATAAATATAAATATTATAGTATTATACCATTGATTATATATACTAGTATATATTATAATCAATGTTAAATGTTAATACTTATTATAAAAATATATTTAAAAATATATGGTACCCAATTATTATTTACTAATGTATGTTTAAATTAGAATTTATTTTGCTAGTGTACTACGATGACGTGTAAATTAAGTTTCAACTTTACCATTAATTATTATTAACATGCGTACATTTGTGAACAAATAAGCTCACTGGAAAATTGGGAGGTTCTAGAACTCTAGGACATTACATTTTTTATTAAAAATATTTAATAAGTATATAAAAATATTTCTTGGTAAAAATAAATGCACTTATCCACCACTGCATCCATAAATTAATTTATAAATAAAAATCGTAATACTAATGCAGCTAATAAATACACAATAGTGTGTAATGCCTATACAGCTTAATTATTCAAATCTCTATAAAAGTAAAGCAATTGTGTATAACACCTACGACCTACCTATTTAAATTTAGTACAAACTACAAATTATAACTTACCAACAATTTCTATAGCTTCGTCCAAATTTACTGGTTTGGTTATCAAGTATTTAGAACTTACTGTTTCTAGAAAAAAAAATTGTCAAAAATTGTGATAATATTATATTATATACTGCACTGCAGGATACTATTTAGGGTGCTACTAATCAGTAATCACTATTATTATCCTCGATTGAGAATCTAATGTTGAAGGCTCTAGAACGTATTGTTGTATATTTATTATTTTTCCAATTAAACTATGTTTCTGAAAAAATTGCATCCATAAACAATGTTATGTATATATATTATATGTTGGCATTAGCGCATAAATTATAACAACACTTGTATATATAGGTACCACATGCAACAGTTCTGGGTAGAACCGACAAATTACCCAAAGTTGGTAACTAGTTTAAAAGTTAAAAGGTAAATTATAAGATAGTTTTTATACTTTTTTGATAACTTATATCTTAACTAGTTAAAATTAAATAGGAACGCTCAAACACAGCAATATATTCTGCTAACGATTGAAGTAAATACATTATTATTTTAGTGACTATTGCTTATTTAAATATAATTAGGATGTTTAGCTACATTATTATATTTGATAGTTTTATACAAACAATTCAATTTTCAAATAAAATGTTTTTATTAAAAATGAATTTATAACCTACCCGCTGTTGTACTTATGGCTAAAAGTAAAATAAATTACTTTTATCATAATAATATCATTAGATATAATTAGAAATAGTATACGCTTTATTTGTTGATTAAAATGTTTTTTTTTCGTTTAGGTAAATACATGATATAAACTATAAACAGCTTTTTTTAGTAATCCTTTTTTTACTTCAGAGCAAGTATCAGTTTATAACGACAAAATTCAAAATTTCTTGTTATATTTTAAATCGTAATAACAGAGTTTAAAACACTTTGCAACCCTGGTAAAAAGTAACTTAACTTAACTTTTTAACTCGGTAATGCCCAGCCTTTTAGATGTATATAAGACGTAATAGTATGTCTCTAGATTCTAACTAAGTATCGGTAATTACGATTTACAATGCGTATAGAATGAAATAATCACTTTTAAACTCTCTACCAATGATATTTTAAGCTCTGTCACATAAAAAATGTCTACTAGGTAAATAAAGTTTCTTGTTTATTTAAACAAATAAAAACTCTAAAATGATTCAATTTTCGTATAATTAATAATAGGTAGTATACGTTTTTTATAAATAATTATTCAGGACTTTCAGATTTAAACTCACCGAAACTTTTGATATCTTTATCCAAATATTCCAGTTGAGAACTTTTAAGACACATGGACGCGTCTTCTATAAAATAAAAATAAATTATATCCATAGAACATGTGACTGATTTAAAATGTGAAAATAACTGATTACTACATATTATTGTGTACCTACAACCGTTTAATTAAAATTATATTTACCTTTTGAGTTATTTTTTTCCATCATAATCAACACGCACAATCAAGCGGGTACAATCAAAATCATGTATAGAATAAAGAACATTCGTCCAGCGTCCCTATAACTAAAGTTATTACACTTCACCGTTCATATACGTTCAATAAAAAGATTGCCATTTTAGTTCAATATTACTGAACTTATCTAATCTATTTCATAATGAGTTCGGTACTCATCAACTTTCATAACGCAACAACGAATACCATCGCATGTTAACAGGTTCAAATTGGTCGTTTGTGAGTGTATGTGTGTGTGTCACGTGAACTTCACTCATTTTTTTGACACAACAGAACGTGACCACGAACGACATTTATATGTATATTTAATATGCTACTATTATAATATTCTTATTATATACATCGATATTCTATTTGATTACGAATTATAACAACAAAATATGTGAAATTCAAGTGGGCCCGGGCGCTTGGGACGACATAAGACTGCAACAATAATATTATGAATTATATGATTTTGTATTAGTATTTAAATAATTCTTAAAAATAAAATAAAAAAATTAAATGAACGACTAAATAATGAACGCATTCATTTTTTCAAAGAACTTGAACGTGAACATGTTCGTCTATAATATAAAAATGAATCGCTGAATGTGTTACTAAGCGTAAATCTCGAGAGTAACTGAACCGATTTCGCTAATTCTTTTTTTATAATATTCCTTAAAGTACGAGGATGGTTCTTAGGGAGAGAAAAATTTAGAACAATCCACCGGAAAAGCAGGAAATCTGGAAAAGTGAAACAGTGGCGCAACAGTGTAATATATATTATATATATATATTGGTTGCTACTGGTTAATCGAGCATGTTGTTGATTTGTATTATTATTTTATTATAATATTAAAATTTTAAAGATGATGTCATGAACTATCCACCGGAATTTTTAAACTCAATTGATTCGCCAGGATTGCCACCTCACAATCTTCAATTAAAGGTTGGATCTGTAGTTATAATGTTGCGAAATATTAATCAACCGCAACTTTGTAACGGCACACGATTAGCGATTTGGTTTAGTATTTTGCATAAGTGAATAATGCATAAATGATAAAAATGTGCGTCTACACGGGAATACTTATACTATATACTAGGATTGCCAAAGTATCATTTGATGTAAATGTTAAAAAAAATCATCATTGTAATGTGCAGCAATATAATAATTACCGATTTGAAAATTATGAAAATCAAAGTATACGTTTATGGAACAAGAAAAGTATCATACTACTAATAAAGGTTCAATAGAAGTCGCATGAAAATCAAACAAATTACTAAGGAATATTGACTTCAGACTTGTAACAATCCAGGACAAATGTTTGCTCAAACCGTACAAAATGTACCAAAAGACATATTAATTGAATTACCATCCGAAGATTCGATAAAAAGAAGTATTTGTAACCAAAGAAGCAGTTTAAGCCCGATAATACCAAATATTCTACAAGAAGTGTTGTAGGAAATTTTAAAAAATATTCTCCGAGCACAAGTATTTTCAAAAATTGTAATTGTTTTATTGCTTATTCATATTTCCATAAAAATTTAACTTCTCTATACAGCGCTGTATTATTATAATATTTAATATAAAATTATCACATCACGTCATCACACAATTATAACACAAAAACATAATATAGTATTACCAGTGTTGGGTAGTAACGTAATGAAAGTAACGCATTACTGTAACTCCGTTACTATGTTTATAGTGAGTTACGTAATTCCGTATACTTGAAAATACTGATATATTTAATAAAAGGTAAAAAAATAACAAACATTCACAAAATATAGTTTTGAATACATTTTCAGAAAGTACCTCGACATAGTAGACACCAAACGTAATGAAATGTACATACCTACCTATGTATTTTTCTTTACAAATCTTTAATTGTTTATCAAGTTTAATAAATATTTATTTACTTCCGTAATACATTATGAAGGTATTCATTTTTGTACGAACAAAAATAAATTTATAAATGTATTTAAAATTGTAAAAAAAACAGGATATACTAATTGTTTAATGATACAAGATTAAAGTTCTGTCTTCTAATATTATATGTTCATTTTATGGCGATTCTTCCAGTTTTTGGTAATGTTAAGACTAATAACCCTGAAACTAAAAAAATAATTTATATTTACAATTATAATTAAATTGATTAATATAAAAAAACTTTATCATTATATTTCTACTTCAAAGCATTTACTAATAACAACTTATATGGAACTATTCAAGTAAAAATAAAAATAATATGGGTTTATATTTAATATTTGAAACTATTTGTATATTTTGTATACTAAGTAAAGACTTTATTAGTTTATTATTACGAATTATAATTATAGCGCCATCGGGTGGCATTATTCTTAGGACAAGTCACGGTGTCCCCCACCCGGGCATGGAAAATACCTACGAGTGCCCACTAAAAAATCCACCCAACCAAAAAAACACATGTGTTTACTACCCTAAAATTCCTCCACTACAAAACAAAAACAAACAGCTAATGGACATAGTTGCCAAGCTTCATGATCAATAAAAAAAAAAATTATTATTATTATAGTATATTATAAATTCTGAGTTGAATTCTGAAAGAAAATTGAATCTGATTGAAAAAAGTATTACTAAAAGTGTTTTTAGGCGTTGAAAATAAAAAATTCAGAGAAAACTTGAAATTATCACCAAATATTTAGAATATTAGCATTTACTGAACATGATATAATTTTCAAAATATTTTTTTTCACATAATTTTTTATAAGTGTTTGAAGTTAAAATATTGATAAAATTCGTCAAAATCACGAAAATATTTAAAGAATTTTGTAGGTAAAAATGTCTGATATTGTTTAATTTAATATCGAAGACTTGAACAATATATTATAATACATACCACATATGGTTTCTTATAAATTTTTCTTACGGACACCTAAAAATCTCAAAAATACAAAATTGGATATTTAAATGAAAAATCAAAATTTTTTGTTATTTTGCTATAGTTTCAAAAATGTATTCGTAAAGATTTGAAAACTTTTGCTATACTAAGTAAATAACAATCTACAGTAAACTATTATAATATATTTATATAAAATACTATTATCTGATTGCTGTACATGAAATTTTTTCATCATTGAATTCAGACTTGACACATTCATTAGCCAGTTACTCCATGATTAAAAACTACTTACGGCTACAGTGGCTACACTTAACACTTACTATAGGTGAGCGAATTTCTCGATTTTTTTTAACATTATGTATACTTACTTATCAAAAAAGAGCACGATACTAAAATAGGAACCATACAATGTGCATCTATAAATACACCAACTACGATGTTGCCAATAACTGCACCAATTTTTCCAAACATAGAACCAATTGATACAGCGACGCCTCTAAAAAAAACAAAATATTAAACATTTTGAATATTTCTAACTTTCTAAATTTACCTATATTCTGTTGGAAATAGTTCAACACTTATACAAAATACTAAACCTATACCCAAGCTGGAAAGAGCTTCAAATACGGAAGATAACACGATATTCTCGAATGAAGACGTAATGAAGTACAAGCAAGCAGCAGACAAACCTGACCCGAAAAAACTTAACACTAAATAAAAACATATTAAATTAATTTAAAATATAATATAAAGGTATATATTATTAAATCGACATTAATTATAACATTTATTAAATATATATTCAAACCTAAAAAAAATTTTATTCCGAATCTGTTTACTAATAGCGGCACAATAACACTTGTAGGTATACAAGCTATGCCGATTATGAGAATGTTTTCGTAAACAGATTGATCGATTTCATCATTGCATTTGAGATCTATCTCTTCTGGTTCAACTTTAAACAGTGATACAATTTCACACATATTTGTCATATTTTTGGGACCCGAATATAATGTTTCATACCATCGAAATCTATTCATCAGCTCTGGGAACCACAAAACCATCATGTAAAAGCTGCACATTTAAAATTACAGAACAAACAGGTTCATGTAAAAATTACTTTATAATTATTATTATTGGTTTACATATTTTTTTTATATAATATTCACGTAATCTATTTTTACCTGGCAGTGCAACAAAATTGTATCGTACATGTATTCATAGCTACAACTTTGAATTTAGATGTAAACAGCTCCAGAATGCTCTTGTAGAGTCCATTAAAAAAGCTATTATTCTGTTCATTAATACAACAATCGGGTAACGTTAATGAAGTCACCTACAACAAACAGATAGGTACAAATAAAGTAAATTTTATTAACATTTGTCAAAAGTTGCTTAAACTTGCCGGAAATTCATCGTCAGTCTTATTATTCCACCTATAAACGAATTTCAAGCAATCGATGGTCTCGTCGTGTTTACCCTTGGCAAGTAAGAACTTTGGACTTTCTGGTAATTTAACCAACAAATATGAAAATATTATGCTTGGAAGAGAACAAATAACTGCAAATAAATTCCATGATCTGAACAAAAAGAAACCGTATTCGATTCTAAATGTTTGTGGTATAACTAACCATGCAATGCCTAAAAAACACTAAAATATTATAAATTGAATAGGTATTTTACTAAATTTATGATCTATTGATATAGTCAGTTTGATTCATTATTACACTGTACCAATTTTACTTAAGAGGACTTCGTACTCAAATATGTTGTCTTTGCCTTACACACGTACGACATACCAAGTTTTCGTTCACCAGTTTCAAAAGTGTGCTCGTGCTGTTAGTTTTGATATTACAGTGAATTTACCTATTATACAATTTAGGTAAGATTATTATCTAGGGCATGACAAAGACTTTTATTAATATTATTATTTTTTAATTAATTATATGTGCATTTTAAAATGATCTTAACTTACTTAAATATCATAATATCAATAAAAACCTATGTCGTGCCCTAGATAATAATTGATTTTACCTCAAAATTTTATAATAGGTCGATTGATTCTGATACCAAAACTAACACCAAACTATTAAAACTGGTGAACAAAAATTTGTTATGTCATAAATGTGTAAAACGAAAAAACATATGTGAGTATGATCAAATTCACACAAACTTATTTATGATTATTTAGTATATAGTAGTATAATTAGTATAATTAGTATAATTGCTATTATATAGATATTGATCAATTATTATAATACTCACATGGAAGTATTATTACACCAAATGTCCAGAACAATTCCATCCAACAAAGAAATTTTTCGCGATTTTTGTTGTTTACGAATTCTCCAAGGTACGAATAGAACACAGTAACACCAGACACCCTAAAAATTATTCGTTATTCATCAATATGTTAATAAATAATAATTATTGTGCACTTATATGTTTTATATGTATTTATTATACATAGGTAACAATTAATATTTACAATGCTTACTATCTATATATACATAACTATATGATTTCCACAACATTTGTTGTCATATAGTTCTATAAGTTACTTTTAGTATTTTATATTATATGTTATATTAGGCTTCTTTAATCTATCTCTTTAGCCATAAATTCATCTACCAAATTTACTTATTGTTCTAGCTAGTAACAGGTTGTAAAATGTATTGTAAAAAAAAAATATTATTTGTAATATGAAGACCGATGACTATCATGGAGAGTATATGTAAATCCCTCACAAGTATTCATATAAAAATTAAATCATCCCCCCCCTCCCCAATAAAAAAAAACCCGGCTCAGCGTCTGGCTTTGTACAATTGTACGTACCTACTAAAATAGTCCGTAATGACTCTGAATCTATATATTAAATACTCACATATTGATATTTTATAAATTTATAATACTGGCTAGTATGAATTTACTTTGAATAGAATTGTGGCTATAAAATCTTAACACAAACAATCGTAACTAACGGACGGGCAGACACAACGGTGATATTATAAGGTGTTGTTCTAAACGTATTATATTTAGAAACCTAAAACTCGGTAATACACACAATATAAGTGCATGTTAGATAGTTATATTAATAATATTTCCTTACCCAAATCCACTCATTAACTTGCAGAATATTAATACTGGATAAATCTGAGACACGCTAGATATGAGGTTGAAGATACCATCAATCATCATGCAGACAACCAATGTATACTTTCTGCCTTTGGAATCCGCCATGTAACCCGAAATAAAACATCCGAAGAACATTCCTGAGAAAAACCAATACTATTGAAAAAAATCACCTAATATGAGGGGGAATGAAATTCGTAGGCACCTATCATCGATGCTCCATTGAGGATTCCTTTGTGTAAGGATGTCATTTGGAAATCACATTGTGCTGACGGTATAATGAAAGACACAGACGTCACGCTAATGGAGATTGCTGCGAAAAGCGATCCACAAATGAATAATATGTAGTAATGAAAACTCCCAAACCCTGCATAATATAAAAAAAACATAATATTAACATTCCTCGTTTGAAGTGTCTTATAAATATATAGTTATCCTAGTTAGGTAATAGGTATAGTTTTAATTAATGAAGTACACGATTTTACAAATATCAACATTTTAATATTATAAGCATTTTTTTTAACCGGACGATTTAATTTTGAAAATTGACACAGATTTAATCAAAAGAATGTTATTTTATTAAAAAAATAAATAACTATTATAATAATGATGCGTATTAATTCATTATCTAAAATTTTTTGTGTTCAAAATACAGTTTAAGCTATTTAAAGCAAATTATTCAAAATAATGTATAATATAAGCCAGATTTTTAAAATTTGGTACTTTTGGAGAACAACTAACTCGCAGAGTGTTTTCAAGGTGGAGATTAGTTAATCTTTAACGACATTTATTCTTTATAAACGTAATTTTGGAGAACGAAGTTTCCCATAAGTATATTTGGTGCCAAAATACATCCAAATACAAAATAAAAAAAAGCAGGTAATTGGATGTCGCTCTGCCGTACAGTAGGTTACAAGTGGTGTGCGGTTGACGGCTGCACCTGTAAAGCCGGTGACGGATACGTGCGCGCACGGACGGCGGCTAACACGTTACGCGTCGGGCGTGTAGTTACTTATGTCGTACCTGTCGATAACCCTG
>NC_042494.1:147392157-147392422 GCF_005508785.2 Acyrthosiphon pisum
TTAAAGCAAATTATTCAAAATAATGTATAATATAAGCCAGATTTTTAAAATTTGGTACTTTTGAGAACAACTAATCGCAGAGTGTTTTCAAGGTGGATATTAGTTAATCTTTAACGAAATTTATTCTTTATAAACGTAATTTTGGAAAACGAAGTTTCCCATAAGTATATTTGGTGCCAAAATACATCCAAATACAAAATAAAAAAAAGCAGGTAATTGGATGTCGCTCTGCCATACAGTAGGTTACAAGTGGGTTATTGTATAA
>NC_042494.1:147392522-147403508 GCF_005508785.2 Acyrthosiphon pisum
CGCGACGTGTTAAACTGTTTTATGGCCAATAAGTAATATATTTTTAATTTATTTTTATTTTTATATAATTTAATTATCTTATCCTTATCTCATATGCATTTTTTTTTTAAATATATACATACCTAAAAAAAATTTAATTCCAAATCTGTTGACGAAGAGTGGTACAATAATACTTGTTGGTATGCAAGCCATGCCGACGATGAGAATGTTCTCGTAAACAGATTGATCGATTTCATCATTGCATTTGAGATCTATCTCTTCTGGTTCAATTTTAAACAGTGACACAATATCGCACATATTTGTCATATTTTTGGGACCCGAATATAATGTTTCATACCATCGAAATCTATTCATCAGCTCTGGGAACCACAAAACCATCATGTAAAAGCTGCGCATTTAAAAATATAGAACAAACGGGTTCATGTGAAAAATTACTCTGTTGTTATTATTAGTTTACATATTTTTTTTTATTTTTATATTCGTTTAATCTATTTTTATACCTAGCAGTGCAACAAAATTGTATCACACATGTAATAATCGCTACAACTTTGTATTGAGACGTAAATAACTCCAGAATACTATTGTAGAGTCCATTAAAAAAGCTATTATTCTCTTCGGTAATACAATCAGGTAACATCAATGAAGTCACCTACAAAATCCAGATGCAAATAAAGTAAGTGTAATTAACATCTGTTGAAAGTGGTCCCACGAGAGAACTATTGACTGATAATTACAACTTAAACTTGCCGGAAATTCATCGTCAGTATTATTATTCCACCTATAAACGAATTTCAAGCAATCCATGGTCTCGTGGCGTTTACCTTTGGTGAGTAAGAACTTTGGACTTTCCGGCAATTGAAGCAACAAATATGAGAATATTATGCTTGGAAGAGAACAAATAACAGCAAATAAATTCCACGACCTGAACAAAAAGAAATCGTATTCGATTCTGAATGTTTGTGGTATAACTATCCATGCAATGCCTAAAAAACCATAAAATGTTATTAATTGAATAGATATTTTAATAAATGTATAATATATTCAATATTTATATTGCCGGATATCTCTTTGATTCCTTATTACACTGAATCAATTTTACTTAAGAGGACGTCGTATCCGCATGTGTTGTCTGCGTATTACACGTCATGTACAACATAACAAATTTTCGTTCACCAGAGTCTATCGTGTGCTGTTAGTTTTGATATTGGAGAAAATTGAGCTATTATACAAGTTATAGGTAATATTATTATCCAGAGCACAACGTGGCTATTATTGATATAATTATTTTTAAATAAGTTATGACCTTTTTAAAACTGTACATTTTAAAATCATCTTAACTTACTTAAATATAATGATATCAATAAAAACGTACGTCGTTCCCCAGATAATAATCTTACATTAAAATTGTATGATAGGTCAATTCACTCTGATAGGTACCAAAACTAACAGTACACTATTGAAACTGGTGAACAAAAATTTGCTATGTAGTGTAAAGAGTGAACACATGCAAGTACAATGTCCTCTTAACTTAATATAAATAAATATGCTCAAATACACACAAACTTCTATATAAGTATATTGGGTAGTAGTAGGTATAATCAGTGGTTAAAGTGGGGGGGGGGCAGAGGGGGGCGGAGTCCCCCTCCTTATTTACGGGAAGATTATGCGTCTCCTTTAATTTAAGTCTCCAAAGTCTGGGGGGACGCTACTAAATTTTAGTTATAGATTTAACTATGCTTTCTCCAGATAATTGGCCTGATAACTGTGATATACAGTTTGGTGATATAGATATAAGCCGTTTGTCTAAAATATTTCAAATTGATCAAAGGGCCAGTATACGAGGATTTCGTGAATACAAAGTGTCTTATCCTTCAGTAAATACAGACATTGAACCTAAAACGACCGCTATAAAGACTTTGGCTATTTCTTCTGCCGAATGTGAACGGTCCTTTAGTTCAATGAACGAAATTGTTTCTTCAAAAAGAAGTGTGTTGACTAGTGATCATATTTCATCGTTAGCTTTCATTAATTGTACTGGACCACCAATTGATAAATTCAATCTATATTAAAACTTGGATATTACCAGGGAAAAGAACTGCAGATGAACAATGTTGTCCAAAAAGAAAAAAAGAAAAATGAAGAAGCGTCTTATACATCTTTATGATTATGTTTAAATGAATAGTTACCCATACTGGTTATACTGTATACCTACTTGTAGTTATAAATAACATTTACATAGCTTATGATACATTGCAATAATTTTAATAAATTAATAAAAGAATATGAATAGATATATTTATTATATATTATTTTTTATTTGTTTTTTAATGAAATGTTTAAAATTAAAATGTAAACACATATCTTTATTAACATTTCGGGCAATGAATTTCAATTTATTTTTTATTTAGCAGTCATTATATTATGTTCATTAATTTGATTTTATATACTATTAACATAAACTTTTTATGAACAAATTACAAAGGTGTATGAAAGAAACAAATTATATTTAGTGGGTAGTGGGTTTTTTAAAAAAGTTTGGTTAGATATAGACTTTGGAAGAACTCGGGAACGCTCCTCAATTTTTGGTGACTTTAGTCCCCCCTCAACATTTTTCCCACTTTAACCACTGGGTATAATACCTTTCTAGCTATAATAATTACTATTGATATAGATATTAATCAAATATTATAATGCTCACATGGAAGTAATATAACACCAAATGTCCAGAACAATTCCATCCAACATATAAATTTTTTACGATTTTTGCTGTTTACGAACTCTCCAAGGTATGAATAGAATACAGTTATACCAGACACCCTAAAAAAAAATAGTAATATCAGCTGAGAAAATCAGAGAAAGAGAAAGGAAAATCTAAGAAAAATCAAGTTAGAACAGTTTTGATATCAACCTTTTTTTCATTCATGGCTGCGTGTCTGTGTAATACCTATTATTATTTTTTGGAAATATGCATATAGTTTATACATATTTTATGTTCATGACTTTTTTATTTTTCATAAACTTAAAAACACCTGAGGCAAGAATACCCACTCGCCATCACCCCCAAGGGGGGTTCTAAACATATTATTTTGTTTACATACCTAAAACACACTGAATAGTGAATACATACATAATATAAGTGCATAACCCGAAATATTACTTAATAATATTTCCTTACCCAAATCCACTCATTAACTTGCAGAATATCAATACTGGGTAAATCTGAGACACGCTAGATATGAGGTTGAAGATACCATCAATCATCATGCAGATGACCAATGTATACTTTCTGCCTTTGGAATCCGCCATGTAACCCGAAATAAAACATCCGAAGAACATTCCTGAGAGAAACCAATACTATTGAAAAAATCATATAAATATGAGGAGGAATGAAATTCGTAGGTACCTATCATCGATGCTCCATTAAGGATTCCTTTGTGTACGGATGTCATTTGGAAATCACATTGTGCTGCCGGTATAATGAAAGACACTGACGTCACGCTAATGGAGATTGCTGCGATAAGCGATCCGCAAATAAATAATATGTAGTAATGAAAACTCCCAAATCCTGCATAATATAATCCAAATATATTAAGAGGACACAACACCTGCATGTGTTGTCTTCGTCTTACAAATATAAAACATACCAAAAACTGTTTTGCACAGGTAAGAACCACTCAGACTGTAGTCCAAGCTTAGCAACGAAAAGTTCGCACTATAAAGAAGAGAACACTTACTGTTCAATATTGTTTTTAATATATATATATATATATATATAATAAGAACGACTAAAAAAAGTCTTGAAAAACTTAAAAATAATGAATGTTTAAACAATAATAACTTTTTTCATAGTCCTGATATCAAAATATTAAAAACAACATTGAACATTTAATGTTCTTCTCTTTCTAGTTAATAGTGTGGACATTTGGTTGCTTAACTTGGACTACAGCTTGAGAAGTTCTTAACCACGCAAAAATAGTTTTTGCAGTATTTTACATTTGTAAGACAGAGACAACACATATGTGGGTGTAGCATCCTCTTAACATGTCTTGTTCGAAGTGTATAAGTCTAATAATATAGTTACCCCAGTTAGGGTATAGTTTTAATTAATTACACGATTTCACAATCAACATTTCAATATTATTAGCATTTTGTTTTACCTGGACGTTTTATTTCTGAAAATTGGCAAACATTTAATCGAAGCAATGTTTTTTTATTAGAAAAATTAATAACAATTCTAATAATATTTTATAAATTTACCATCTAAATGTTTACAGTTTACTTTTATCTGTGACTACTAAATTTTGAAGACCACACATAATAATAAAAAGTAATGATTTAATCACCATTTTTTATTAAGTTAAAAAATATTATAATTGTTTTTGTCTTTAAATTAAGACTCACTTCATTAAAACTGGATTAACCTAGGTATATCATAAAATGATTTGAATATAGATGATCATATATTACCAACCCTTTCCATCCCATTTGAAGGAATACATTTTAGATTTTAAAAGTATGATTGAATGTATACAACTATTCAATACCTACAAAAATTATATCTACTACCTATCGATGGCATTTAAAAGAATATACAGAATCTGATAAAAATATCTACTTATTATGAATGTGTTTGCATGTAGAATAATTTCTATATAGCTGTAGAAAAGTAATTGATATTTCGTATTGTTTAAATAATTTTAGAAAGCGAAATAGACAATAATGAATAAATATGTAATATTTTAAATTTAATTTAGTGCGGACTCTAGTGATGTTTAGCAACTATACAAGTAACCACCGACATCACAAGGCATTCTATAGTTAAATTACTTTATTAAAATAAGTTTATAAAACACAATGTATTATTTTTATTTTTATTTTATTTTATTTTTCTCATTAGTTAACCATGGCAATTTAGGCCGTTGGGTGGTTTTTAACTGTGGGAGAGGGTACTGTAGGTTTTAAACACGTGTTTTGGCAAAATTTTCAAGTGGGCACCCATAGGTATCTATACCCGGGCCTCTCTCTCCAGACACCGTGACTGCCCGAAGAGAAGTGCCTCCCGTAACCGAGGTTCAAATCAGCGACGGTGCCGCGTCCGTTGGGCCACTCTGTTCGCTATTTTTTTTTTTTTTGATCTTGAACGTCATATTTGTTATCTAACAAAAAACTCGTCTTTATAATAACTTTAAGATATGCACATTGTACCTATAAAATATTTTAAGATTAAAAAAGAAGAACCTTCAAACAATGTTTGATTGATCCTTGATATGTTTTATAAATATAAATATTATAGTATTATACCATTGATTATATATACTAGTATATATTATAATCAATGTTAAATGTTAATACTTATTATAAAAATATATTTAAAAATATATGGTACCCAATTATTATTTACTAATGTATGTTTAAATTAGAATTTATTTTGCTAGTGTACTACGATGACGTGTAAATTAAGTTTCAACTTTACCATTAATTATTATTAACATGCGTACATTTGTGAACAAATAAGCTCACTGGAAAATTGGGAGGTTCTAGAACTCTAGGACATTACATTTTTTATTAAAAATATTTAATAAGTATATAAAAATATTTCTTGGTAAAAATAAATGCACTTATCCACCACTGCATCCATAAATTAATTTATAAATAAAAATCGTAATACTAATGCAGCTAATAAATACACAATAGTGTGTCATGCCTATACAGCTTAATTATTCAAATCTCTATAAAAGTAAAGCAATTGTGTATAACACCTACGATCTACCTATTTAAATTTAGTACAAACTACAAATTATAACTTACCAACAATTTCTATAGCTTCATCCAAATTTACTGGTTTGGTTATCAAGTATTTAGAACTTACTGTTTCTAGAAAAAAAAATTGTCAAAAATTGTGATAATATTATATTATATACTGCACTGCAGGATACTATTTAGGGTGCTACTAATCAGTAATCACTATTATTATCCTCGATTGAGAATCTAATGTTGAAGGCTCTAGAACGTATTGTTGTATATTTATTATTTTTCCAATTAAACTATGTTTCTGAAAAAATTGCATCCATAAACAATGTTATGTATATATATTATATGTTGGCATTAGCGCATAAATTATAACAACACTTGTATATATAGGTACCACATGCAACAGTTCTGGGTAGAACCGACAAATTACCCAAAGTTGGTAACTAGTTTAAAAGTTAAAAGGTAAATTATAAGATAGTTTTTATACTTTTTTGATAACTTATATCTTAACTAGTTAAAATTAAATAGGAACGCTCAAACACAGCAATATATTCTGCTAACGATTGAACTAAATACATTATTATTTTAGTGACTATTGCTTATTTAAATATAATTAGGATGTTTAGCTACATTATTATATTTGATAGTTTTATACAAACAATTCAATTTTCAAATAAAATGTTTTTATTAAAAAATGAATTTATAACCTACCCTGCTGTTGTACTTATGGCTAAAAGTAAAATAAATTACTTTTATCATAATAATATCATTAGATATAATTAGAAATAGTATACGCTTTATTTGTTGATTAAAATGTTTTTTTTTCGTTTAGGTAAATACATGATATAAACTATAAACAGCTTTTTTTAGTAATCCTTTTTTTACTTCAGAGCAAGTATCAGTTTATAACGACAAAATTCAAAATTTCTTGTTATATTTTAAATCGTAATAACAGAGTTTAAAACACTTTGCAACCCTGGTAAAAAGTAACTTAACTTAACTTTTTAACTCGGTAATGCCCAGCCTTTTAGATGTATATAAGACGTAATAGTATGTCTCTAGATTCTAACTAAGTATCGGTAATTACGATTTACAATGCGTATAGAATGAAATAATCACTTTTAAACTCTCTACCAATGATATTTTAAGCTCTGTCACATAAAAAATGTCTACTAGGTAAATAAAGTTTCTTGTTTATTTAAACAAATAAAAACTCTAAAATGATTCAATTTTCGTATAATTAATAATAGGTAGTATAAGTTTTTTATAAATAATTATTCAGGACTTTCAGATTTAAACTCACCGAAACTTTTGATATCTTTATCCAAATATTCCAGTTGAGAACTTTTAAGACACATGGACGCGTCTTCTATAAAATAAAAATAAATTATATCCATAGAACATGTGACTGATTTAAAATGTGAAAATAACTGATTACTACATATTATTGTGTACCTACAACCGTTTAATTAAAATTATATTTACCTTTTGAGTTATTTTTTTCCATCATAATCAACACGCACAATCAAGCGGGTACAATCAAAATCATGTATAGAATAAAGAACATTCATCCAGCGTCCCTATAACTAAAGTTATTACACTTCACCGTTCATATACGTTCAATAAAAAGATTGCCATTTTAGTTCAATATTACTGAACTTATCTAATCTATTTCATAATGAGTTCGGTACTCATCAACTTTCATAACGCAACAACGAATACCATCGCATGTTAACAGGTTCAAATTGGTCGTTTGTGAGTGTATGTGTGTGTGTCACGTGAACTTCACTCATTTTTTTGACACAACAGAACGTGACCACGAACGACATTTATATGTATATTTAATATGCTACTATTATAATATTCTTATTATATACATCGATATTCTATTTGATTACGAATTATAACAACAAAATATGTGAAATTCAAGTGGGCCCGGGCGCTTGGGACGACATAAGACTGCAACAATAATATTATGAATTATATGATTTTGTATTAGTATTTAAATAATTCTTAAAAATAAAATAAAAAAATTAAATGAACGACTAAATAATGAATGCATTCATTTTTTCAAAGAACTTGAACGTGAACATGTTCGTCTATAATATAAAAATGAATCGCTGAATGTGTTACTAAGCGTAAATATCGAGAGCAACTGAACCGATTTCGCTAATTCTTTTTTTATAATATTCCTTAAAGTACGAGGATGGTTCTTAGGGAGAGAAAAATTTAGAACAATCCACCGGAAAAGCAGGAAATCTGGAAAAGTGAAACAGTGGCGCAACAGTGTAATATATATATATATTGGTTGCTACTGGTTAATCGAGCATGTTGTTGATTTGTATTATTATTTTATTATAATATTAAAATTTTAAAGATGATGTCATGAACTATCCACCGGAATTTTTAAACTCAATTGATTCGCCAGGATTGCCACCTCACAATCTTCAATTAAAGGTTGGATCTGTAGTTATAATGTTGCGAAATATTAATCAACCGCAACTTTGTAACGGCACACGATTAGCGATTTGGTTTAGTATTTTGCATAAGTGAATAATGCATAAATGATAAAAATGTGCGTCTACACGGGAATACTTATACTATATACTAGGATTGCCAAAGTATCATTTGATGTAAATGTTAAAAAAAATCATCATTGTAATGTGCAGCAATATAATAATTACCGATTGAAAATTATGAAAATCAAAGTATACGTTTATGGAACAAGAAAAGTATCATGCTACTAATAAAGGTTCAATAGAAGTCGCATGAAAATCAAACAAATTACTAAGGAATATTAACTTCAGACTTGTAACAATCCAGGACAAATGTTTGCTTAAACCGTACAAAATGTACCAAAAGACATATTAATTGAATTACCATCCGAAGATTCGATAAAAAGAAGTATTTGTAACCAAAGAAGCAGTTTAAGCCCGATAATACCAAATATTCTACAAGAAGTGTTGTAGGATCTTTTAAAAAATATTCTCCGAGCACAAGTATTTTCAAAAATTGTAATTGTTTTATTGCTTATTCATATTTCCATAAAAATTTAACTTCTCTATACAGCGCTGTATTATTATAATATTTAATATAAAATTATCACATCACGTCATCACACAATTATAACACAAAAACATAATATAGTATTACCAGTGTTGGGTAGTAACGTAATGAAAGTAACGCATTACTGTAACTCCGTTACTATGTTTATAGTGAGTTACGTAATTCCGTGTACTTGAAAATACTGATATATTTAATAAAAGGTAAAAAAATAACAAACATTCACAAAATATAGTTTTGAATACATTTTCAGAAAGTACCTCGACATAGTAGACACCAAACGTAATGAAATGTACATACATACCTATGTATTTTTCTTTACAAATCTTTAATTGTTTATCAAGTTTAATAAATATTTATTTACTTCCGTAATACATTATGAAGGTATTTATTTTTGTACGAACAAAAATAAATTTATAAATGTATTTAAAATTGTAAAAAAAACAGGATATACTAATTGTTTAATGATACAAGATTAAAGTTCTGTCTTCTAATATTATATGTTCATTTTATGGCGATTCTTCCAGTTTTTGGTAATGTTAAGACTAATAACCCTGAAACTAAAAAAATAATTTATATTTACAATTATAATTAAATTGATTAATATAAAAAAACTTTATCATTATATTTCTACTTCAAAGCATTTACTAATAACAACTTATATGGAACTATTCAAGTAAAAATAAAAATAATATGGGTTTATATTTAATATTTGAAACTATTTGTATATTTTGTATACTAAGTAAAGACTTTATTAGTTTATTATTACGAATAATAATTATAGCGCCATCGGGTGGCATTATTCTTCGGACAAGTCGGGGGACACCGAGAACCTAACCCGGGCATGGAAAATACCTACGAGTGCCCACTAAAAAATCCGCCCAACCAAAAAAACACATGTGTTTACTACCCTAAAATTCCTCCACTACAAAACAAAAATCAAACAGCTAATGGACATAGTTGCCAAGCTTCATGATCAATAAAAAAAAAAATTATTATTATTATAGTATATTATAAATTCTGAGTTGAATTCTGAAATAAAATTGAATCTGATTGAAAAAAGTATTACTAAAAGTGTTTTTAGGCATTGAAAATAAAAAATTCAGAGAAAACTTGAAATTATCACCAAATATTTAGAATATTAGCATTTACTGAACATGATATAATTTTCAAAATATTTTTTTTCACATAATTTTTTATAAGTGTTTGAAGTTAAAATATTAATAAAATTCGTCAAAATCACGAAAATATTTAAAGAATTTTGTAGGTAAAAATTTCTGATATTGTTTAATTTAATATCGAAGACTTGAACAATATATTATAATACATACCACATATGGTTTCTTATAAATTTTTCTTACGGACACCTAAAAATCTCAAAAATACAAAATTGGATATTTAAATGAAAAATCAAAATGTTTTGTTATTTTGCTATAGTTTCAAAAATATATTCGTAAAGATTTGAAAACTGTTGCTATACTAAGTAAATAACAATCTACAGTAAACTATTATAATATATTTATATAAAATACTATTATCTGATTGCTGTACATGAAATTTTTTCATCATTGAAATTCAGACTTGACACATTCATTAGCCAGTTACTCCATGATTAAAAACTACTTACGGCTACAGTGGCTACACTTAACACTTACTATAGGTGAGCGAATTTCTCGATTTTTTTTAACATTATGTATACTTACTTATCAAAAAAGAGCACGATACTAAAATAGGAACCATACAATGTGCATCTATAAATACACCAACTACGATGTTGCCAATAACTGCACCAATTTTTCCAAACATAGAACCAATTGATACAGCGACGCCTCTAAAAAAAACAAAATATTAAACATTTTGAATATTTCTAACTTTCTAAATTTACCTATATTCTGTTGGAAATAGTTCAACACTTATACAAAATACTAAACCTATACCCAAGCTGGAAAGAGCTTCAAATACGGAAGATAACACGATATTCTCGAATGAAGACGTAATGAAGTACAAGCAAGCAGCAGACAAACCTGACCCGAAAAAACTTAACACTAAATAAAAACATATTAAATTAATTTAAAATATAATATAAAGGTATATATTATTAAATCGACATTAATTATAACATTTATTAAATATATATTCAAACCTAAAAAAAATTTTATTCCGAATCTGTTT
>NC_042494.1:147403558-147407429 GCF_005508785.2 Acyrthosiphon pisum
TTACAATGTCCGTAAACCACTCAAAAAGAGTTGGCCGATGGTGTGAAGTTAGCGGCACTTTTTCAAAAATTGGTATAAAATAAACAGAGTTCCAACAAATGGTGGGACCTTTACAACAACGTCCAAAAAACGGTTTACAACCGTTTTGGATGGCTTTTGAAACTTTTTAATGAAGTTAGCCAAATGGCATTTTTTCAAAAATTCGTATAAAATCAACAGAGTTCCAACAAATGGCGGGACCTTTCCAACAACGTCCAACAAACCATATAGAACCGTTTTGGATGGCTTTTGGAATTTTTAAAAAAAGTTGGCCGAGGGTCACTTTTTCAAAAATTCTTATAAAATCAACAGAGTTCCAACAAATGGTGGAACCTTTCCAACAACGTCCAAAAAACGGTTTACAACCGTTTTGGATGGCTTTTGAAACTTTTTAATAAAGTTGGCCAAATGGCCCTTTTTCAAAAATTCTTATAAAATCAACAGAGTTCCAACAAATGGCGAGAGCTTTAATACAACGTCCAACAAACTGTCGCTAACAGTATTGGATGGCTTTTGGAACTTTTTAAAAAAGTTGGCCAAATGGTATTTTTTCAAAAATTCGTATAAAATCAACAGAGTTCCAACAAATGGCGGGACCTTTCCAACAACGTCCAACAAACCATATAGAACCGTTTTGGATGGCTTTTGGAATTTTTAAAAAAAGTTGGCCGAGGGTCACTTTTTCAAAAATTCTTATAAAATCAACAGAGTTCCAACAAATGGTGGAACCTTTCCAACAACGTCCAAAAAACGGTTTACAACCGTTTTGGATGGCTTTTGAAACTTTTTAATAAAGTTGGCCAAATGGCATTTTTTCAAAAATTCGTATAAAATCAACAGAGTTCCAACAAATGGCGGGACCTTTCCAACAACGTCCAACAAACCATATAGAACCGTTTTGGATGGCTTTTGGAATTTTTAAAAAAAGTTGGCCGAGGGGCACTTTTTCAAAAATTCGTATAAAATCAACAGAGTTCCAAAAAATGGTGGGACCTTTCCAACAACGTCCAAAAAATGGTTTACAACCGTTTTGGATGGCTTTTGAAACTTTTTAATAAAGTTGGCCAAATGGCATTTTTTCAAAAATTCGTATAAAATCAACAGAGTTCCAACAAATGGCGGGACTTTTCCAACAACGTCCAACAAACCATATAGAACCGTTTTGGATGGCTTTTGGAATTTTTAAAAAAAGTTGGCCGAGGGTCACTTTTTCAAAAATTCGTATAAAATCAACAGAGTTCCAACAAATGGTGGGACCTTTCCAACAACGTCCAACAAACCATATAGAACCGTTATGGATGGCTTTTGGAATTTTTAAAAAAAGTTGGCCGAGGGGCACTTTTTCAAAAATTCGTATAAAATCAACAGAGTTCCAACAAATGGTGGGACCTTTCCAACAACGTCCAACAAACCATATATAACCGTTTTGGGAGGCTTTTGGAACTTTTAAAAAAAGTTGGCCAATGGTGTGAAGTTAGCGGCACTTTTTCAAAAATTCGTATAAAATAAACAGAGTTCAACAAATGTGGGACCTTTCTAACACGTCCACAAACCATATAGAACCGTTTGAGAGCCTTTGAACTTTTAAAAAGTGGCCATGATGTGAAGTAGCGCACTTTTCAAAATTCGTATAAATAAACAGAGTCCACAACCGTGGAGAACAATTTGTATAGTTATATGTGTTGATTAATGTTGGCCATAGTGTGAACTTAGCGGCGGTTTTGGAAACATGTTTATAACTTTTTAATGACGGTCCAACAAATTGTAAAACCTTTCCAACAATGTCCAACAAACGTCCAACAAAATTGTTGGATACGTTTAATTGAAATCTGTTACATGATTGCCGCTAAGTTCACGAACGTAGTTTACGGCCATTGATTAGTGCTACTATATTAAAACTATATTTCTATTATAATCGAAACAGGCGTACCTACATTATCATATTGTAGGTGGTAATAAATAGCTAAAAACACCAATCAAACAGAAGGAACTATTCAGTTGCAAAACACTAATACAATATAATTTGAAATACAAATATTTTTATGATACCTACATAAATATTAGGATTAAAACATCCTTACCTAATATTATAACAAAAGTAGTCATTTAAATATAATATTTAATAATACCATGTATAATAATGAAGGTGACTAATTTATGATTTTTATAGATTTTTTTTAATTAATAAAGAAACATACATTTTACCACCCATTTAAGTATCAATGATTGATGTTGTTAGCTAAATTAACTTAATTGTATTTGTTAAAATTAAAAAAAAAAAAAAACATTAGCATGTACCATTTTCATTTAACATATTTTTAGTGTACTATATTATTGGGATTAGATTTCTTCTGGAATGCAGATTGTCAGACTTTATTTTTAATCTTCTTTGAAATTAACTTGAGTAGTTGAGTATTTATTATCTGATAAATTAAAAAAGGATAAATATAACCAAATAATTTAACGGTAAAAAAATATGTTTACATACTTTCATTTTGTAGTCTCTTCAACTCCTAAAATAGTAGATAGGAAACAACATTTTTATTTGTCATTGTTCTCGCTTGGAAAATTGAATGGAAGATGGAAAAATATATGATTTCAATATTTTTCTCCCAATCATCTGGCCAAGTATATTTGTAGTAAATACAGATAATCTTAGTTTTTAATAATAATAACTATGCCAGAATGCAAAATTTGAACATATGCAACTTATAAGTACTTCTGAACAGAGAACATTATGTTTTTAAGTAGGTATATGTAGATAGGCAGCCATCTTGTTGTGTCCAAGTAGATGGTAATAAGTAAATTAATAATAATATATGAATTATGAAGTTGTATTAGGTTTGTGCTGTGGTGTATTGGTGTCAGCTAATAATTTTAAGAGTAAAACAACTTTTGTGTTATCATACTGTGAATAACATTTATTGGTGGTGTAACTGATTACTGAATGAACAAAACTAATTTAACTGAAAATAAAATTTAAATAAGAACTGTTAATTTTAGGTACGTCATAATAATGTATGTACAAATTTACATTAATCATAACGATTTATTTTTCTACGTATACATTTTAAGAAATCTTACCTATAAACTTAATGTAGGTACAAATGTTGTGCTTTCCAAGTGGTAGGTGTTAACAAAATATTTACATCACACATATAAACTTAAATGCATATATTTTTGATTAAAATATCAAATAAAATACATAAATATATCACAAATTATGACTTGGGTATAAAGTAATTTTAAGTTCAATGGAATTTTTTTGAGAAACTTAATGGATGGTCAAATTAGCATTTAGCATATAGGTGTAATAGCACTAATAGGACATTCGATTAATCAGGTTCAAAGTACAACAGTTATCTATAATGTTACTTTGGGTTGAATTCGATACATTTATCAGTTACCTATAGCTCCTGGTCATTACTCTTTACAAATAAAGAAATATTATAAACAATACCATGTTTACCTACCTTTTAGGGCAAACGATGCGACCCTACATACAAAATTACAATTCAACATTTACTTAAGATTTATTTTTTTCATAGCAGTAAGTGTATCATAATATGCGTGTTTTATTAAGTTTGTTGGAGCGTAAACACTAATAATTAATAACAAAATTACTATACAACATTTTATATTAATATTTTAATTTAATTAACACAATAGTACAAGTTCACGTGGAAGCATGGTGCTAGTGACTGCTAAGAAAGAAAAAAAAAACAAAATTATAACCTATAAACTGTTTATCAGCTTATCACAAAATAATCAAAATCTGTGTTATCACAACATCTCCCTTTTACATAAAAAAAAAATTATTAGTATCTTAATA
>NC_042494.1:147407479-147408383 GCF_005508785.2 Acyrthosiphon pisum
TCCGATCGAAACAAATATCAACACAGCGCTTTATCGGTGATCGATCTGATTATGGAACATAGCTATCTATACTAGAGGTCTCGATTACACGTGTAGTGAACTACACGGGTACCCGTGTTTTTACACAAGACGGGGTTAAGGCCCGTGTAATAAAAATACCCGTGAGCTAAAATACTCTTATATTTACAACTCAAATACAATTGTATTTCACTACTTTGCAGTTCTGACTTATTGATTTCTTCACTTTCTGAACTCAATACGACAGAAAGCATATCATATTATATTGTGTTTTTTTAAGCAAAACTTTTAGGTATTCATAACATACTTAAATAATAGGTAGGTAAGTAATCGAGGGCTATATAATTTGTATTATTAATAAATAACTGTTTGTGCATTGAAGTAGTGAAACAACGTGTAATAACATTGTTTTTTTTCTTCGATTCGTTCACAATATTCATTATTAATCAAAAAAAAGTTGTTGTCGTTACGTTTAGATTGTATTTAATAGAATTGCGTTGTCAAATTTTATGCGCATTTCATTTAAACCATTTTTAAACAGATTGTTGAAAAAAAAACAATGTTATTACACGGTGCTTCATTGCTTCAATGCACATAATTTACCAGATATTTATACAACATTTGGAGCACCAGCCATACTGCACTTAGACAATGGAAGAGTTTGTCAATAATACTATAAACGAACTTCTTGCTATGTGGGGTGATGTAAAAATTGTTCATGGGAAACCTTGACATAGTCAGAGCCAGAAACCTAGCTCTGGGTTATCATCAATGCCTTCTTTTATTAGGAATTGTCATCGATGCCTAGTTATTGACGTTAATTCCTTACGAAATCAGCATTATCGTTATTGACTAGTCATTGTCAACACTGACTGAATGTCATTTT
>NC_042494.1:147408433-147413914 GCF_005508785.2 Acyrthosiphon pisum
CTTGTGACATAGCCCGTCGGGCAACCATTATATCTTTAATCGTGGTAACCACTAACCACGGTCTTATAGGATTCAATATACAAAATATATTATAATTCATAATATATACATATATAGGTTTGTGGTATTTGCTGACTACTACCTACTTAATAATTAAAGGTTCGATTACTTTATACTTAATACTTTATGTAAAATACTTAAATACTGAAATCTCAATGATTCATAAATTGTAATTCGCGAATTCATATTCCGCCTTATAACATTGCTAAAATAGATTTGTCTATGGAAGTATCTATTAGTCATAAGATCAATGATATTCACAGTTAACATATTTCCAGTTATTCAAATTCAATAGTTTTTGATATTTTTCTAAGTCAATTATCAAAATATTCATCCAAAGAGTGCGTAACAAGTTTTGTATTTTAAAAATGTTTATTTTATTAAGTTTTTGAGAATTTGGCAATTTTTTTCTTATTTCTATTATCTTTTTTTTTTTCTTATTTTCTTGTTGTGAAAATTGTCTCATTCTCATTCTAATATAATACATTACAGTAAATGAAATTACATCCCCCCCATGACTTGAACATGGAAAATTAATTGTATTTTCAGACATCAAATCTGTGACGATGAGTTCAAATACGTTCATATACAGTTTCATACCAAGTTAATAATATTTATTTATATATTTTCAATGTTGGATTGGAGGAGTCTCATTGGGTTGGATCACAGCATAGATTAAATCTATTCTGTGGTTGGAGTTCAATTTCTTTTTTAAAAAAATGCTAAGCGTACGCCTTATAATTATATCAATCCTCATTCCCCAGTCATTATTGTTGTTTTTATACTTTTGCATTTTTAATTATAACTAAATAATTAAATATTTAATCATATAAGTAACAACAATAATGACTGGTAGATGCCACTGACATAACCACGGTCTTAGAAGATATCGCCTAAGACCGTGGACATAACCATAGACGATAGCCTACAGGGAATATCCACTCTTCCTAAGTGTCTATCCACGCCTGCAAGTCAAATATAGCTACTTACTGAACAAATAACATTTCCCAATTTGTCAACAATATCCTTAGTTCTAATTATTAGGTCATCCCGAAAATGTTTTTCACAAATAACCTCACTAGGGCTAAAATAATCTATCCCTAAAGATTGTAGCCATTTCTCCTTTAATCGTTTATCTTTAGGGACAGTAAAAACTGATAGTTTCTCTGAGGTGTTACAATGAAAGTAACAAATGTTATTCGGCATTTTCAAATTACAACACTAACTATAGTTTAATGACGAATAATAATAATAATAAAACGTAAATCGAACACGTCCTAGGTTAATAGTTGCCACTAGACAATAGACAACATTAGTACATTACGGAGTTTGTATTGTTTGTATGAAACCATGTTAGAATTATCGATTATTAATATAAATCGATATAACGCAAATAAAATTATACAGTTATATATATAAAGTATAAAACAATCTCAATTATAAGATGTTAGAATTTAATTTTTGGCGGGCCGTTCAGTAAACAGCGGTTCCTTAATTTCCTAACCTCAAAATCAGTATAACTGGCAGCGCTTTTGCGGCAACTTTGGGAAATGTTTTTGCCTCATTAAGCGGAAATATTGTAATAGGCGGGAGGGTGGGAAGTTGTCCGACCTTATCTTCTAAGACCGTGGTGTCGACCAACACGATACCGCGAAGTTGAATTAATTCAACTTTTGATCGTGCTGGTCACAATGTTCACGCCTTGGTAGATTTGTTTACTGTTATCTTATCTATCTAATGCCTATGGTATCTATTATATTTTGATTAGATACCAAGTTGGTATCGTCCTGATTCGGAATTCACAATTCACACGACACGACACGACACGACACGACACGGGTAGTTGTGAACCCGCCTTTATACCTTTACGGTAGAGCGCCCTTTCATCGTCTGTTCCGGCGGCGCCGTCGGCGGCGGCGACCGCAATCGACTAATAGCGACCAATCGCAGCGCGAATAGAGTCAGCCGGGGGTCCGGACGTCGCTCCGCAATTCATTTGGATGCGCACCGTTCTTATTTGGAACAGAGTGTAGATCGATCATAGAACAATATAGAAATTCGCTAGATTAAACCGGTGTGAAAAATAATGCACCGGGATTTTTGGACCATAGAAATTCGCTAGACTAAACCGGTTAAAAATTATCCCACATTATCCCGCACCGGGATAATGAATCACGTAAATGATATGGTTCAAACATCCCGGTGCATTATTTTTCACACCGGTTTAGTCTAGCGAATTTCATCCCGGTGCGGTATAATGTGGGATAATTTTAAACCGGTTTAATCTAGCGAATTTCTATTATAGCGAAACTCGATCAGCTGATTGGGGTCTTGTTTACCCATGATTTGAAGTCCAAACAGAGGCGGTTTGAATGTATTATACTTGGTGGTGCAAGACAATATAAATTGTATTTTATGTATTTAATGATATTGTTTTCTCTATGAAATACTCAAATATTCTTCTATTAGCTGATGACGCAAAAATGTTTAAATGTATAAGCAATACTGGTGATGCTGAATTACTCCAATATGATTTAACCAACTTCCAAAATTGGTGCATCTCAAATGGTATGTCCCTTAATATTAATAAATGTCAGTGTATCACTTTTTCTAAAAAACGTAATTTAATTTCCCATGAATACATGTTCTCTAACCAAAATGTTTTTCGTTCAACTCAAGTTAAAGATCTCGGAATAATCTTCGATTCTAAACTTTTATTTAATCTCCAAATATTAGCTGTAAAAAAGAAAGCCCTTTCTTTAATTGGCATGATTAAACGAAATTGCTCTAGCTTTAATGATCCATTTACACTAAAATGCCTATATAGGTACTTCGATTGTTCGCCCTATATTTGAATATGCACCAATTATTTGGGAAACATATTATAACATCGGCCATTGCGAACAATTAGATAAAATTCAAAACAATATGCTTCGTTTTATCTGCTTTAAATGCAAACTTTACAGACCTCCTCACTCTGGATATGAAAATATTCTAAACTTTTTAAATTTGAAACCATTAAAGGATAGAAAAAAACAATTTTATATAACCTTCCTATTTAAACTCCTTAATAATAAAATAGACGATTCTTCCCTCCTAAGCAACATTATTTTAAAAACCAACAATACTAATACTCGAAATAAAGAATTGTTTTATATAAAACCCTACACTCAAAATTATATATCTTGTACTCCTGTAAATATTTTATCATCTAGCGGAAATTCAGCAAAAAATGTAGATTTTTTTTTCTCTATTACTTAATATATTAATATTTATTATTATAAACTTTATATTTTATCTTTATTTTTATTTTTATTTTTTTTATTATATAAATAATTAAACATGTTATAATAATCTTGTTTGTATTTAGGTATCTCTAATATTAGTCATTTTTTTTTTCTTCTTTTATATCAAATATATGTACTATAATATATACTATGTAAATTGGACTATCGTCCGTTAAATAAATAAATAAATAAATAAATAAATATATAGACACCCACCCACCCCCCTTCATCGTAGAAATTATAAATACGCTTTCAACAGTTTCAACCATGATTATCATTTATCAAATTTTATTGATTAAGTATACTTCATTACTTTATTGAACATTACAATTAAACATTGCGGTCAGCACATACTCAAACAAGACCAAACCCTAATATTGGTGGTGCAGTGCACCAAAAACAGTGTACTCAAACCGCCTCTGAGTCCAAACCTCCGAAAAACATGGAAACGTTTACCGCACCAATATGATGTTAGACCCAAAGTCACCCATATTATGTAAATGTTTACTGGAACTTAGGCGGGAATCCCGCTGCGGGATATGCTACGCGGGGTCGGCTTGTTTACCATTCCCTATTTCACGTATGCCACGCCCCCCCTGGAGACCGTGTTCAAGTCCACAATCGCCCGATTCGGCCAATTCACGGAGTTTCATACCCCTGGTTCAATTGAACTATTCACCCAAGTGAACGATTAGATCTAGTTCACTAAAAGGTGACATCGTTCGTTCGAGAAAAACTTTTTACCGAAACGACAAAATTGTAAATATAATATAATTTTCACTCGTTCATTTCATCCACGGACTATAAAAAAAAAAAAAAATAGATTAAATAGTATTTGATAGATATAATCACGATTTAAGATATACAGGTGGTATATACACAACAAAAGTGGTGCGCTTAAATTTTGATTTCTAACAGCTGATCAACTATGTGAGAATAACTACTAGCGCTCTCCAATACATAATATTGTATATCTATATGATATATTTTGTAGTACCAAGAGAAATCACTATAATGCAAAAGCGCTAACTGTTATTCTTGCTATGACAAGATCGTTAATTTTAAGCGCACCAAAATATAAGTTTCGTTGAGTAACCTGTATATCTTAAATCGTGGATATAATCAAATACTATCAATCTACTAATCTATAGTATTTGATACTTAAATATAATCATTAATAACTAAATTTCTTAATAATCTCACGTAGCTTGTTATCAATTTATACTAAACAGCCTGCGTAAACACTTAAAACCCGAATAAAATATTTCGGCATTTGAGTGTACAACCTCGTACCTATCTAATCAATATAGGTATATATATACATTTTAAACGTTATATCAACTAAAATGAATATAAAAAATAAGTTATAATGAGGCTACAGTTTATACTTATAACTATTATTACTATTTAGTATTTACTAGGTAGCTAGATATCTACCTAGTTTAATCTTTTATTAACTTATAAGTTATAAAGCCGAATTCACAGCTATGTGTCATGTCGTGTCGATCCAATCGTTTTGTAATAATTGGACATTACTTTTTTGATATCATGCTAATAACCAAGTTTCCAGGAACGGATCCAGAGCAAAGACCTGGGGGGGGGGGGGGGGGGGGTCCGTTCCTGAAAGTTGCAACCGAGGTTACTAATAATTGATTACAGCTCAACTTTTACCAGTTGTTTAACCATTAATAACTAAGGCACTAAGCCATCACACGACACGACGCACGTGAATTCGGCTTGAGAGTTAAGTCAATATCTATGGTCTATATACCGTGTAAATATAAATGAGGTCCTTGGTAAATAAATAGGTAACTTAAATGCAATAATTTAAAATATTAAATATTTTGAAGATTGTATTGTGTTTAAGTAGTAAATAATATTATATTTAAAATATTATGAGTTTATGATACATACTTATTTGCAGTACACTTTTTTTAAAAAAACATTTTATACAGCAATACAACTAGTGGAAAATAATGTATGCCTAACCACCGCGACTAAAAATGTTCAAAGCCACTAAAAATATATTGTCATGAAATAAACCTAAGAAATACTAAGTATACAATATTGAGATTAATACATTTTAAGCCTACTTATACCTACCACAAATCTATTCACACCTTACTACGATGAT
>NC_042494.1:147414014-147420541 GCF_005508785.2 Acyrthosiphon pisum
TCTAATATGATTTATAACTGGGTTATTATAGATATCGTAAAAAAACATTTTAATATATTTATATTCGTAGTATTAATGATACCTACGTAGGTACTAAATAGTATTCACTTGATCCGATTTTTGCATGACAGTTCAAAGAAACCTTAAAACATTGTATAAAGTCATTACCTTTACAATTTCCAACTCCACAGTTCGTTATTCGTGAGTTAGATACTTGACTTATTTACCATACCCCAACCAAGATGAACGTGTACTTGTATTTTGTGTCACAGTAAAATAGTAAAAAATACCTCTTAAGATTTTTCTAAGTCAAAAAGTATAATAAAATATCTCCAAATATTGAGATAAAAAATAAAAATAAAACATAATATTCATATATTAATATGATTTACAGGTACCCAGTACCCAGTCCTGTAAAGTATTTAAGTAAAAGTATTTGAGTAAAAGTATTCAAATACTTTTTTAAGTATTGAATAACTTTTTAAATACTTTCAGCATGAAGTATTTTGAATGGTATTTTAAATACTTTTTTTTGTATTAAATACTTTTTGGTATTGAATACTTTGGTTTTTTATTTCGAACATTTTATTTTTATTCGAAATAATTGGTTGGGAAAATATTATTGTCAACTACAATAATGGAATAATAATTTTATTGAATATTCTCTATTTCTGTGTTAGCCGAAGCCCAAAGGTTTGTGAAAACTAGATTTCTAAAAAAAGTTATTGAATTTTGAATAACAATATTCCCTTTGAAATTATAAGATAACTATTAGATTACCTACTACCTACGTGTTTATATTACGATAATTAGAAACCCACTTTAAAAACCAAAAGTATTTGAAAAATATTTGAGTATAGTATTTGAAATACTTAACAATTAAAGTATTTGAGTAGTATCTTAAATACTTAAAAAAAAATGTATTTGAGTATTTACTCAAGTACTTTTTAAAAATATTCTTTACAGGACTGTCAGTACCCACATATATATTATTACAAATATATTACCTACCTATATATTATATACCAAAAATATTATGTATAATATACATGACTCCCATAAACTAACTTTTATATTTTCCTGCCATTGATTTTAATCAAAAATGTGTTGAAAATGCTTTAATATCTATTGTATCATAATTTTACATTATTGAATTTACATTCAAAGTTATTTGGATTCAAGATTATCCATGAGCTTTATTTTGTGTGAACGGCATGTAAATACTTGGAATACAGAGTTGGTATAAATGCTTACAATATCATCTAAGTATACATATATTCTGATTACCTATATGAATTATAGGTATGGATGCTACAAGCAGTACTTACAACACAATATAGCATAAATGTTCGACTATTAAATTCAAACATGACAAAAAAAAATGTGTACCGTAACCATACGGTAGACATGATTTTATTTTGGGTAAGGTAATATATAGGTACTATAGTCTATAAAGTCTAAACACAATTGTTCATTGTCTTTATTTATATTCAATTTCCAACTAAATTGAATATAATATTTTTGTAATTTAGTTATAATTAATACGTTGTATAGCAGTAACACGTATTTAATTGCAATTTAATTTTTTTTTTTTTTGTCACCAAAGATTATGATATGATTCTACTTAGGTAGGTACTTAAAAAAATTTTGATATAATCCAGACCCCGTGGACCCTTCTCCTGGATATTATGTGCTCGATCGAAATGAAAATATTTAAATAATTTATTTACAAGTGTGTATCTATAACTATATAACGATCCCCCCCCCCCATTTAAAAGGTCATATAAATAATAGAGTACATTTTACAGATGACTGTAGTGTTGTGTAAGGAAAATTACACTTTAAGATTCAATTGTAAAACTTAAATAATAAACAATGCCTATATATTGTATATATAATAGTATTGTCAATTATTTGTCATGAATATGCATGCGTATATATCTAACTTAGACTGTAATAATGCACTTTAAACCTTCAAATGTCAATGTATAAATAAATATAATAATATAATAAATTATTATTATCATCATTATAGTAATAATTGACATATACTGTCCACACTTAGAACTATAATTCAGGGCCAGGAAATCAATGCGGTTGGGCAAAAATATATTTTTTTTCAACAATTGAATAAGATATTTTCAGAAAAGTGTAAAATAATTTGACTTGTTTTTTATTTTTATTTTTTAAATCACTCCTCATTCTTTGGCAATTCTGTTCATCTAGATCTATTTTATTGTATGACAAATTACATGAAATCTACGTTTTATGTAAATCCTTGATCACTGTACCTATATGTTTTTCATATACGTTAATTGTATAAGTAGGTAAAATAGGTAATTGAATTTAAACATTATGGTTATGGTATACAAATCACGGATGTATCATAATGTAAATGCATTTTTCATAAACTGTTCAGCAATTAGTTTTCACAAACGCCTTAACATATTTAAAAATGATACAAAATATTTTAATATCTTAAAAATAATGACGTATAAATAGGAGTACAAAAAAATAAAAACGCCTTATCGGTGAATAATATTGGCCATTTTGCTTATTTGCATCGCTTAATCCGTGTGCCGTTTAAAATAGGTACTTTATTGTCCAACATTCAACACCATATAATAGCCTCGAAATCATGAAAGGCTGTGTTTGTCTGCTTAATGAGATTATTTAATCAATGTTTTGTGAGGATAACCTGATGTCCAAACTATTCTCTTTTTGCAGTGTTTCTTCCGAATTTTCCACCCCGCTTCTGGCCATCGACTCTTTTACTCGCCGTTCCTTTAGATGTTCGTTGTACATCCATCTATTAAAATTTAATTCAACATGCGAATAGGTGAATGTATATTACGACGAATTTATCATATTATTGTGCATGATAATATTATAACCTACATCACTTGTACGATATACTTACAGGAATATAATCGCTGCTGGAGCCGTTAACAAGCCACCGAGTAAAAAAAACGCTCCAGGAAATGTCTTTAATGTGTGTTTGTACACAGAACTGTACATAGGTCCATAAATCAATGGTACCAAAGCTTCACAAACGCCAAATATTGAATTCACCTTGCCTGAAATATTTTCAGTACGATTAACACGATAATTTGTGATTTAAAACTGCCCATGCCTACCTAACTCATCGGACGGCACGAGCTTGGAAATAATTGATCTCATAGCAATAAACGATGTACCGTTTATGATTTCCACAAGTGGTGCTGTGAACATATTATGTTAATATTATGTTTCATATTATTAATATGACAAGTATTACATAATACATCATTAGACTATAGTGAATTTTATAAATTAAACATTTTCCTACGTTTTGTAGATTATTCATAGTAAATATTCTATGATTAAATAAAAATAAATACACTAATCTAGATATTCAATTACAAGTATTATAATTTATATAACTCACCTAAGTAAAATATGAAAGCAGTAGGGGCAAACGCATAAACAAATCCTGCTAATATTTTGCTCATACACGACATTACTCCAATTAAGGCGTCGTCGATTCCCAACTTGTGACTGAACACACCAACTGAAAACATCGTACCTAAATGATGAAAATAAAAATTATAGTCAAAACTATACAGTAATTATTAACACCACAAAACCAATAATCCGTTGGTAAATTATTACAAACATATTATACAGTGGTGTTAAGTATTTGAGTTAAGGTAAATAGGTATATTGTAAGTATATTGTATCTAAATACTAGAAGTGTCTAGAAGTATTTCACTGTATTTGAGTGAATTTTAATTGTATTCCTAGTAATGCATCTGTGGAGAAAAAATATTATTTAGTGTTGCTGCGCAGTTCAGTTTTAATTTAAAGAAAAAAAAACTATTAATATAAATGATATTCATTTTGAGCAAGCCATATTTTTAAAACGTAATCAGCATTTATATGATTAAATACATAAATTATCATTTAAATAATTTATATTAAATAATAAAACTTTCATAATAAAATGTGTTCACCTTGATAACTATTTAAAAATGTTAACTATCACCTACTACAGTGGAACCTAGGTATCTCAAACTCCGTACATCGAAGTTTCTGTGCATCGAATTTTTTTTGCAGTTCTAATTCATTCACATAATATTATTTTAAATTACCTCGGTAACTTGAAGTTTCGAAATGTCGAATTAATTTTTTTGGTTTCTTGAGGCTTCGAGATACCGAGGTTCTACTGTATTTTGTAAATAATTTAAATTTAGTTGATATAACCCGCATACAGAACTTTATTTATATTTAAAATTAGTAAAAGTATGAAAAAACCCGTATCTGCAACCGTATCGTACCTAATTATTAACATAACAATATAGTATTTGATAAAAATAAATAGTATTTAAAATACTCTTTTAAAAGTTTTGAGTACCTGATACTTTAATACATTACAAAAATAGTATTTTTTATAACACTGCAAACCTATAAGATTGGTAACCATAGCATATGTGGAAAACAAACTGAAGTCAATTTCATTCCAATTGAATTTTAATCGTGTAAACATGTACATCATTGACATTTCCCCTAAAAATAAAAAAATCCATTAAATCGAGTTGCATACTGTATTACAATCACAATATCTCACAGTTGTATTCAGTTTGATTATATGAAGTAATAAAATACATATGGACAGTATTATCAGGGCCCCACAAGGGGGGGGGGGCTGTTGGACCTGGAGTTCAGATGCCTAGCTACTTTAGGAGCCAGTTGAAATGAATTTGTAATTTTTGAAATTTTGATTGGAATACTCATTTTATATTAAGTAATATTTTATAGGGTCTGCAAAAAAATTTAGTACAGGAGCTCAAAATTTGATGAGGGGGTTCTGGATATTATTAATATTTAATGGTATAATAATAATTAATAACTGCAATAATAAGTTATGTAAAATTTCATGTTATGTTATTTATACAAAATAAAGTTAGTACTTAAGAGTTAAGAAAAATTCTCATAACACACCAACACATAAACGTAACGTTTATCATAGGCCGTTATAATAAATTATTCGTATACATATTAGAGGTTGTGAGGGGTAGTAGCCTATAATAAGTGTAGATTTTTACAGTACCTAATTCAACGAATTGAAATGTAGTGATAGTGTTTTTCCAACAATATATTCTTTGTTAAAATATAATACGCATAAAATGTATTTAATGTAGGTATCTACGTTGAAAAAAAATCTAAAGGAGTAGTATAATGACTGTAATATTTATTTTATTTTATTAACAATATACTTGCACGCTAAACAGCAGTTATAAAGGGGCAGAAAACTAATTGAGTTACTTCGATTTTTAAATTCAACAGATGGTTATGTCTGTACGAGTTGGTGTGACTAGAGATAACGAAAAGGAGCTGCAGATTGAGGGTACCTAGTGTACGATGGAACTGTAAAGAGGATTCTCGAGAGAAGATCTAGTGTATCCAAAGACCCATTTAAAAGAATATTAATTAATCGTTGGTCAGCTTCGAAGCGTCGCGAGGATAGAGTTTATACGTGGGGGACTTAATTGACAGGAGAGAAGTCGTTAATTTATAATATATAATGAATATAGTTAGATTATAAAGCGTCAATGATATTAATTTCTAACATAATAATATATAAAGTATAATATTTATTATACGTTGAATTTAAATTATGTAACATTCTATGATATTTAAAAATATTTGATAAAATAAATGATAATATTAAATATATTTATATTTTAATTTACGAACCATACAAAGGACCCATTACGACAATGACGACAACTAACAAGGAAATGATCCTTAACCTTCTGTTGTGCTGTCCTTCCTTGAACGTCACTCGAATGGCCTCCTTGATATTGCTCAGGCTAAAAAAATCTTCGATCAAATAAAAACAAGACATGGACTTTGGTGGTTCTTTGCTTTCTAAACATGTCTCTGGTTTTGGTTCTTTGATAAATATCCAGCCGTATGAAATCGTAAATGCGTACATCACTATGGCTATGGTGTACACACCGTAAAATCCTAGTCCTCGGAACAATACACCCGACAATGCGGTGCCGATGGGGACGGCTACGGAGTAAAAAACGTTCGCTATTCCAATCCTTAGCGTACGGTATTTTACCTGAAAAGCCAACGAAAATTAGACACTGTTGGGAAAAATCTGTATAAATCTGCAAATCGAAAACGTATTTATTTCAATTTTGTACACCGGACAACGTTAATATTTGTTTAACGCTTGAAATATGTTAAAACTATTATACAAAACTTTAATTTTTTTTTTACTCAGCTAGGAATTAAAATATTCACCAATTTCCAAATATTTCAACCGCGCAGTATCGTTATTTAAAAAAGAATACACGATAAGATCGGATTCTGTTAGAAAGTTGTGGACAATAGTTGTATAACCATACAATAATTATCAACGTATCGAATCGACTATATAGTCGCGATGTCCACCTTTGGTTTTTGAACTCACCGAAGATACGTCACCTATGTAACTGAATATGGCCATGACCATCGTCATCCAGCCACCGGTCATG
>NC_042494.1:147420641-147433957 GCF_005508785.2 Acyrthosiphon pisum
ATCGCATATTTAACAATAATAACAATATTAATTAAATTTACAATTAATTAAATTAGTTAATTAAAACTGTAAATTGAATATATATATATTTTAAACTAATTTAATAGATATGTTTTTCTTTAGTTCTAAGTTTTTTTGGGTCTGGTTTTTTCGCCGCTTGTTTGTACTTCATTTCATCATCGTTCGAAAGTATCGTGTTATCTTCCGTATTTGAAGCACTTTCCAGCATTGGTATTGGTCTAGTATTTTGCATAGGTGTTGAAATATTTCCAACAGAATATAGGTAAGTTTAGAATGTTAGAAACATTAAAAATTCGTAATATTTTGTAATTTTTAGAGGCGTTGGCGTTTCTATTGGTTCCATGTTTGGCAGAATAGGTGCAGTTCTTGGCAACATCGTAGTTGGTGTATTTATAGATGCACATTGTATGGTTCCTATTTTAGTATCGTGCTCTCTTTTGATAAGTAAGTATACCTAATGTTTAAAAAAATTCAGTTAGCTATAATGTATGTTGATGTAGGTAGGTCTTCATCACTGAGTAGGTCATTGTAATGAATGTGTTAAGTTTGAATTCAATGATAAGCCATTACATAGGTACGAAAAACGATTTTTAGTGAGACGGATTGTCAGTCTATATTTAAATGATATTTTACTATCTTTTTTTATTCATATTATCATTAGCGATTTATATTTATTATTACCCTTATATAGGTACCCAGTAGATTTATATAACGTTGGATTGAACTAATTTTGCCAAAAAATGTAAATAATAGGTATAATGTTAATATATTGTAAATATAAGTACATTTTTAATAGTTAATGCTTCGAAGTAGAATATAATGTTAAAAGTTTTTTTCTATTCCTTAGTTTAACTATAGTTGTAAATATGAATTACATTTTAGTTTCAGGGTTATTAGTATTAACATTACCAAAAACTGGAAGGACCACCATAAAATGAAAAAATAATATTAGAAGAGAGAATTCTGAACTTGTATAATTATTAAACAATTAGTATATCCTGTTTCTTACAATTTTATAATATATACAAATTTTACATACATTTATTATTTTATTTTTGTCCGTACATTTATGAATATATCTTTATAATTTATTATGTATAAATAAATAATTATTTATTAAACTTCGTAAAAAATTAATGATTTGTAAAGAAAAATACATAAGTAGACACATTGTAATACGTTGGTCTACCTATGTCGAGGTATTTTCTAAATATGTACTCAAAACTTTGTTTTATTGTAATATTTTGTGAATGTTTGTTGTATTTTTTCCTTTTGTTAAATATATAAGTATTTTCATTTGCACTTATTTAGGCTGTGTTTAATTACGTTTGATTTATATAATGTATATAGTATAATAAATTTCATATTGTTTGTAAATATTATAATCAGTGTATAAATTGGAAAAGAATATAAAGGGGATGGAAAAGTGTAAAAAAAATGTGCGTACCTGTTAAGATATTTGAATAATATAATTTAGTATAATATGTTTAGATGGGTCTATTAATTTACGAATCAATATTTTTATGATATCTATAAAATTCTCCGAATTAATCATTAATTAAGTCATAACCAACCGGTTGATTCGATGGATTATTTGATGTCTATTTCTGAATCCTAATTGTGAGTTTGGAATGATTTGATTAATACCAATTAGTTGAGGTATACTCGTTAAAATGATTTTTTCATATAGTTTGACAAATAAGTGAAGAAGACGTATAGGACGATATGAGGTTGGCAAGTCCGGGGGCTTATATGATTTAGGAATTATTAAGATGATAACAGAAGTTCTCCACTGAACTGAAATATAAGAGAGCCTTAAAATATAATTTAGAATATGAGTGAGATGGATCCGGTTTTTTTTTTATTGTTTGGCGAGCAACTTTTGCTGTGATTAAATCCAGTCTACAGAATTTTTTGAGGAGAAGTAATTTTAAGTTATGATGAATTTCAGCTGGTGAGAAGGATTCAGGTGGTAGGTAGAATGGTAGTGGAGTGTTTAATTATTTTTTGGATATGTTCTGTGAATAATGTTGATATTGTGGTGTAGTTGGAAAACCTGATCAAGATGTGAACGAAAAACAACTGCTTTCTCCTAATCAGACTTACACCAAGTACCGTCCGATTTTTTTAGGAGAGAGTATTTATGTTTTTGCTTTAGGCAACGGCGAGTTGCATTCCAGAGGAAGCCGCCTTTTGCACTAAGGGAGGAAATCCAAGAGTTGAAAGAGCCATTTTTAATTGGTTTATATAGTATGCTTGAGTGACAATGATAGGTTATTGTAATAGTGTTCTTATCTGAAGGCAGTCTTCTACGTAACTCACATGATTTACATAATATAACGACAAATTATTGATATTTATAACACGTTATGACTGTAGTTAATTTGTATAGCTTAATTGGATCGAATTAAATTATATTACCTTTTTACATAGGTACCTAATTGTTTATTACAATTTTTTTTCCAATTGTTACAACTGAAACTCTACTTAAAAATATTCTTAGATAACTATAATAATATTTAGTTTTAATATTTTTTAATAATAATTTTATTATATTCATAAATGTTAAAATAAAGTGAAGGAATCATAATTCAATTAAGTCAAGGGAACGGATAACGTTCAAATTTTATCCAGTATTATAGATATAGTAACATGCTTGAAGAAAGAAATAATTGGAACTTATTGATGTCTGTAGTAAGAACATTACTGACTTTAATTATATTTCTGTTTTATACTTTTATCTAGTGGTAAGCTTCTTAGGATCAGGTCTGTCCGCTGCTTGCTTATACTTCATTACGTCTTCACTTGAGAATCTCCTGTTATCTTCAATGTTTGCAGATCTTTCCGTCGTAAGTATCAGTCTTATGTATTGCATCGCTGTCGAGTTGTTTCCAAAAAAATACAGGTAAATTTTGGAGTTTGGTTGAAAAAATAATTATTAATTCGTATTTTTTTTCTTAGGGCTATGGCTAGAGATGTAAGCTTGAAAATTTTCAATTGATAATTAATTTTTTCATTGAAAATTTCTGAAAATGTTCAACTTTCTTTAAAAACTTGAAAATGTTGAAAATTTGTTTTTTTTGTACTTTTCTTAAATAAATTAATTTTTAAGTTTAAATACTTTATAAAATTACTGTTTCATTTTTATTTACATTGCAACAAGTATAACGTCAGAGTCAAACAAAACACGTCTTATAATAAAAATAATATAATTTGGGTAAAATTGAGGAAGTGGCTCAAACAATAAATTACCTCCGTTAAAAATTTAAAAATCAATAATTGTAACAAAACGATTTTATACACTCATAATTTATACTGAAGTAAAAATACAACATTTTTAATAAAAGATAAAAATGCACATTTATTACCGAGTTAAATATTACCTATATATTGATATAGGTATATATTATTTATATTAAATGATTTATATTTTGAATGTACTATATTATGTTCATTAGAATAATATCAAAAGATTTATTTGATAAGAAATTAATATGATAAATTATAAAATTTTCAAAATTTTCACCTAAATAAATTTTCATGAAAATTTACATCACTAGCCATGGCTGTATCTATGTAGGTCCTATGTTTGGAAATGTGGGAGTACTTATGGGCATGATATGGCTCAGTGGCGTCATTTGAGAGGGGGAAGGATGGGCATTTGCCTCTCCCTTGTCATTAGCAGGCCGCTGTTGGGCCGGGTATGGGCTAGTTTTGGGCCTTTATATAGTAACTAATTTAAGTATCCTCTAAATAAATGTATTAATTATTTAGTTATTGTTATCTCTCAAAAAAATGGCTAACTTACCTGTATGCATATGATATTAACCTTTGATACTAACTAGTAAGTATACAAATATGTATAAGGAGGGTATTTGTATTGAGATAAAAATGCAATATTGTAATGTAATGTAATGTAATGTAAATGTTAGCGAGCTTTTTTTTTTCAGTTTTATTTTGGGCCGGTCAAAAATTTTGCCCCCTCTCTCAAAAACTGAAATAACATCACTGATATGGCTTGTATTTTGCTAGTTCAATTTAGCACATACATATTGCATATACATTATTATCGAAACTATACAAGTACATGACGTTATTATAATATGTGTTATTTAAAATTATTCCTCAAACATGCATATAATATTTTATAAGTTATTTTTGTATTTAGATACGGACGACTGCGTGCAGTATAATATATTCGCTACGTCTGCTTCTTGTGTGGGATTCAAAAAGCAGACACACCATTCATCAGAAAATTTTCGAATGTTTCAATAAAAAAAAAATGGTACACCTTTAATAACGTATGGTATAGCATATCGGACTATAACATTACCATCACAACATCGTATTTAACACAACTCAACCAGAGTTGAAATGTTTAAAATATTTTGTTTTAAACACTTGTTTAAAACATGTTTTAAACATCTAAATTAATCAAACATGGTTTTGTTTAAAACGTTTAAAACAAATGATTTAAACAACATAAAAAAAACAGTTGTTTAAAACAGAAAAACATAATTTATGTGCATATAACTTCATACTGGCAACTCCTATCTATTATTTTTTTTTTGTTTCATAAACAAATTTGAAATTTATAACATTTATATTTTATAATTATAATTTCACTTATTCAAATTACCAACAGTATACTTTTATGGTTCTATTACTTCTGTAGTTCTGTAGGTAATATATTTGTTTAATTTTAATTTTTCATACCTATTTCATTTAAAAGTTAAAACACAAACGTATACAACAGAATTATAAAATATTAAAATGTATCGTTTAATGTTCAGTCATAAACTCATAATAGCTAACACTTAACAAGTCATAATGTATTATGTAAAACATAAATTATATAGAAATTAATAATTATAAGTAAAATTATTAAAATAACATAACAGTTAGTTAACTATAACATAACATCAAAAATATATTTCATTGATATCATATATCATTTTATTACTTGTATCATATTTCATATTCGGAAATATTGTGGCGCAAACCCGCCAAAGTATTAAAATTATATTATTCTTTATCATGATGTAGATAACAGATCAGTCTTTTGTTATCAATTATTATTTATTATCAAAAATGATTTTTAAATCTAAAGCACAAACTAAGATATACCTAAGCCCTTAGGTATATCTTAGTTCGTGGTCTAAAGCTAAAAAAATTAAGATATTAAATAAATAATTTTTTTTAAAAAATAAATTACATATTTTTTTTTAAACTCGATTAAATCATGTTTTAAACATGTTTAAAACAGTTGAAAAAATCATTTAAAAAAAAAATGTTTTAAACAAAAAAAACATGTTTTAAACGATTAAAACAGTTTTTTTGATTTTTTTAAAAAAATCATGTTTTTAATCAACTCTGAACTCAACACAATTCAACACACACACACACACACAAACGACCAATTTTAACTTGCTAACATACGATAGTTTGAGTTATTGCGTTATGAAAGTTGATAAGTACCTAATTCATTAAGTACCTAATAGATTAGATATATAATGGCAATAAATAATAGCATTTATCTGGGACTGTATTGAAACGATATTATTATAATAATTACGGCAATATCGAATTAAAATATTAATCGTTTTATTGAAACTATGAACGTTGAAGTAATGACTTTAGTTAGTGACGTTGAATGGAGACTCGTTATTTGATGCATGCTTTTGATTGTGCCTGCGTGTGTTGATCATGATGGAAAAAAATAATTCAAAAGGTAAATATAATTTTAGTTAAATGGTTGTAGCCTTGTAAGTACATAATAATATAATATAGTGATTAGTAAATTTTAATTTTAAAATCAATCAATTGTTCTATGGAAATAATTTGCTTTTATTTGAAAGTAACGCGAATTCCACGTGTCTTATAAGTACTTAATCATTACATATGGATAAAGATATATCAAAAGTTTCGGTGAAAAACAAATCGTTTTAGTGTTTTAAATTTTTTAGAAACTTCATTTACCCAAATGATTTTTTTATGTGACAGACATAAAAATATCATTGTCAGAGAACTTAAAAGTGATTATTTCATTCTACTTATTTATGCATTGTAAATCGTTATTACCGATACTTAGTAAGAGTTATAAGTCATAACTCATAATATAAATTTTTATATAATGAATATCCACAAGGCCGTACATTAACGAGTTAAAAAGTTAAAGTTAAGTTACTTTTTTAGATGTTACATCGTTACATTTTTTTCCATTTTATTCAGTAACTTATAGTTAATTTTTTATCATCACACGAAGTTAATTTTATTCCTAAGCCAGAGATTACAAATATATTCAGTTTTGTAAAGATTAATATTGTATAAAAAAAAAAAAATAATAACCCGAAATATTAAATATATTAATTAATAAATAATAATTTATACCTAATAATAGTTATTACATTGTATATTCATAGAATATACTATACAACATATTATAAACAGAAATGTTATAGGGGTAACCGCATCATTAATAAAATAAAAATATAGGTAACTATTTACTTTCAGTATCCTGTACACATTATTGATTAGTATACTCATTACATAGATGGTAATCCATTATAATTATTAACATGAATGTGAGTGGGAGGATTTGGATCCCATACAACTAAAAAAGGAGGTTTGACGGATTTTTTTTTAGGGGGGAGGGGGGGCCAAGGCCCCGTAATCTCGACACATCTGTGTCATGTGTACCTAGTCGAAAATCATTTTTCATAACCTTTTTTTATATTGCTTTCTGTGGAGTTGTGAGCTATGTAACTAATTACCTATATTCTAATAATGAATTGGATTATTATAATATTTAGTAGATATAGCTGTGGACCATTACGTAAAAACAATTTAATTATTTTGTTGAATTTCATCATTGTTTAAAGTATATATATAGTACCTACAGTAATTCATTTTAATAGATAAAGTTATTTAAAAATGTAAGACGTTTATTGAATTACTATGTTATTAATTATTTGTTAGCTTTAAAAAAAGGTAGGTATAATAATATTAATATTATATGAAAAATAAAATAACTGATTTTTAACGAAGTTAAGTTACTGTTATTATTTATTAATTAAACTTAATTAACATTTTTCTATATTAAGTTAACATAACGAGTTAAACAAAAAAAAAGACTTCCCACCTTGGTAAAACCTATAGGTACTGCTATATACTATTGTTTACATATGGCGTATGGTTTTACTTATTTTTTAAATAAAATAAAAATTCTATCTTATAAAAAATGGTTACAGTTTAAAATTTTTTATCTTATATCAAATTGTAACTATACTATAATTAAATATTAAAACAAATATAATACTTTTACTGCGTATCACATGTAAAAATGCTGTGAAATAATACCCAACTTAGGTATGCTGTAGGTTGTTATTTTTATATAAAAAGTGCCTTTTCGTGCTAATATAGATAAACCCATGAAAAATAAAATATAATATGTACCCACCCATTATAGGTACAACATGTTCGTATACATAAGCAGCAATCAAAGACTAATATTAAGATATTATACCTGTAATAAAGAACATAACTATTGATATCGATAATCATAAAGATAGTTATAATAATTTAAGTAATTAATAAGTAATAAGATATTGGGTATACTAAAATCACGCCATATTAAATTGTAAATGAAACTTTTGAATATGTGATTAAACATAATTGTACTCGTAATACATTAATAATATATTATGTTTATATTATTATGTTTTTATTTCTAAAAAATGAAATGTAATATTAATTAGTAAAATAAATACATACGTTAAAATATACTTTTAATTATAAAGTTGAATTAAGATTTAAAGATTAAATACTAGTCATCATTTAGAACACAATATACCTAATAATATAATGTATGCGGGCATTTATTATCTATAAAAAATATGTTGGATAAACTGTTAAAATATATTAAAATATCAATTTAATTTAGGGAATCGATAATTTCAGTATAAGTAGGTGCATTTCTGCTCGTTAATTTTGTTTGGTCTAAGTTGCTTGATATAATGATACCGATGTGACGATGTGAGTATTAATATGACTAGAATTGTACTTTGGTTTTGTATTGAGATTTGAGATTGCCATTGAATTATGTGTTGTGTGATGAGGACTTCTGAGGTTTACTTGGTTCGCTTGGTGAATAGTTTCTTGCTAAATTATTCTTATTATAGTACACTTTTCTGCTGATTTTCCTACTTATTCGTTGACAAGTTTTTGAATGCAGATTAGGTTCCATCATTTTCTGATGAGGTTTATTAGTCGTAATTGTTTACATATTTTTGCATATTAGTGGCAATAAAGTAAAAGCAAAAATGCAAAATGTATTGTATGGTTATAGACGTTCAACAAGTAGATGGTACGAGGGTTGGTATCCTTCGCAGTCGATGACATAATAATAATATATAAATATATTGACGTTCTGTAATTTATTACAAATCTTAATAAATCCAAAAATGACATAGGTAACTTACTTATCAGTCTTCGAAACAACTTCGATTTTCTTTTTAAATTATAAATTATAAATGCACTGTACAAATATAAAATGTAATTGTAATCTACTAATCTATTTTAATATTGTTGAACTTTACATAATAATTTTAAGCTGTACAATGAACTATATTATATTCATATTATTTTTTATTAAATTTCAAGAATTTTGTTTTTGAAAGCTTATACAGGGTGCAGCAGTCAAACCTGACGATTTTAATATGAACTGGTGGGCGTGGCTAAAGTGGTAGAGATTTCGGGAATATTCTTATCGCTTTTAAATACCCGGAATTTAGTAATCATGAAGCATTGGTCGAGTGAACAGCGTGCGTTCACGGTAAAAGCGTATTACAAAAGAAATTATATATGTAGTAGGAATGTGTGGCTAAAAAAGGAAGGCATTTGCCCTACACAATCTTTAAAAATTGAAGTTTTTAAATATATAACATAAAATTCAACTTGTGTAATTTTTATTTGTTTGGCAAAAAATTAATAAAAAATTATTTTTCTATTTTTTTTTGTATTTTTTAAAATCCTCGGATTTAACTGCTGCCCCCTAGCTGTATTTACAAATAAATAACACCATAACATTGTTAATTAACTATTCATGTTTGTGAAGTGAACTCATATTCAGTGTACCAATATTGGTATTGATATGTAGTGCTGAATATAGAGCAAGTACAAGCTCACCAAGTTTAAGTACTTTAACTAGCCCAAAACCCGTTACAATGTGTTAGAAAAGTTAATTTTAATACTTATTACTAAAAATGTATCCCAAAATTCGGTGGAATGGTACTGTCCATCATTATGAATGTATCATGAACGTAGTAAAAAACTAATCAGATTTTGAGAAGCATGGTTTTATGGCCATCAAATTATTATAAAAAGAGTCTTCGGCGTCTTTGGGTGATGATAAGGGCAGTCAAAAAAATAATTGCAGATGCTGTCCGACACAAACGTGAATAAATTCGGCTTAACTTGATAAAAAACTTTTTTCAAACAGGAACCAATTTGACTACACCCTTTTAAACTTATCATAGTATAAGACGAAGACTCGTGTGGGTATTCATAGAACGCATCTACTTACATCTTTTTACAATAGCATAATAATGATATTTACGTAAAATATATTATTTTCGTTAAAAAATCATTACATAAAATATACAGTTCATAATACCAAAAATTCTTAAATAACATTAATTTTAATAAAATAACTAAGTTAAGTTACAATCATTTATTTATGAAATAACTTCAGCCGGGTTCGGTCAACTGCCCTTATAGTGTCATGTCATGTCATGTTTTTAATAATCGTGTGCCTTGTGCCATGCGGCCACTTGTGAACTCGGCTTTAGTTCTTAACTAAGTTATTTTCTAAAATTCTATTTTATATTAACTAATTAAATTAAAAGTCATCAAAAAAAGTAACTTATAATAAATTTAAATTTTAACTTTTTAACTAGTTACTGCCCAGCTTTAGCTACCCGGGACTGTTCCATACGGTAATCGGGTAATGCGGTATGTATTATTATTATTATTAAATGTAATATTTTATGCACTTATGCCAAATATACATACCATTGTTCTTAGATGCAATTTTTTCAGGAATATAATTTAAGTGGAAAAATAATAACAATACGTTCTAGAGCCTTCAGCCTATTAGATCCTCAATCAAGGATAATAATAGTGATAGTGACACCCTAAATAGTATCTTGCAGTGTAGTATATATTATAATATTATTAAATTTTCTGAAACTAATTTTGACAATTTTTTTTCTAGAAACATCAAGTTCTAAATATTTGATAACCAAATCAGTAAATTTGGACGAAGCTATCGAAATTGTCGGTAAGTTATAATATGTACTAAATTTAAATAGGTAGGTACTAGGTATATATTCTATACAATTGCTCTACTTTTTTGGAGATTTGAATAATTAAGCTGTACCTATAGCCTATAGGTAGGGAACACTATTGTGTATTATTAGCTGCATTAATATTACGATTTTTAATTAAATTGATTTATGCAGTGGTGGATAAGTGCATTTATTTTTACCAAGATTTATTTGAAATGTCCTTAAGTTCTAGAACTTCGCAATTTTTCGGTGAGCCTATTTGCTACTGTACGCATGTTATTAATCAATTACGGTACTTAAAGTTGAAACTTTATTTATACGCCATCGTAGCAAACTAGCAAAATTAATTCAAATTTAAACATACATTAATAAATAATAATTAGATAAATATATTAAAATAGATTTTTGTAATTTGTATTACCATTGATTATATATACTAGTATTTATAATCAATGGTATTACTATAATTTATATTTATAAATATATATACCTACACATACAATAATAATATGACTTTCGAGATCGAAATAAAATAAAAATGTATAAAAATTAAAAATCAAAATAATATTATATTTTATTTTATAACCTTGTTGTAATAAAGTAATTCAACTATAGAGCGCCTTGTGATGTCTGTGGTTACTTAAGTATAGTCGAGAAAACGTCACTAGAGTGCGCACTAAATTATAAATAGGTATTATATATTTCGTTTTCTATAGAAAGACATAGAAAATATGCTATTTACGAATATATTCATACAGGGGCGTATTTACGGGGGCGGATATGGGGACAAATCCGCCCCCATGGCTCTTTAAATACATGTCTATTATTATATCATAAATATTACATCGTAATCTGTAAGCTAAAATTCTTGTCATCCGCCCCTTAAAAAAAATACTAAATACGCCACTACATTCATAGTAGGTAAGTAGATATTTTTATCTGTATCAAATATTCAAATGTATACGTCTTGGTAGTAGATGTAATATTTGGAGTCAGTCTGGATTCAGTTTTAATGAAGTGAGATTCAATTTAAAAACAAAAAACAGTTAATATTTTTCTAAATTAAAAAAAATGGTTATTATATTAAATTGTATTGTTATATTTAGATTACAAAAGTTGGTAGGCTACAGAATACAAGTGCACTGTATACATTTAGATAATATTATATTAATACGAATTATCGTTATAATTTTTATTTTTTGTTTTAATAATATAACATTATTTTGAATAAATCTGGTACAGTTTTCAGAATTAAAACATCCAGGTAAAAAAAAGCTAGTTAATAATATTAAACAGTTGATATTCATGAAATCGTGTGATTAATTAAAACTTTATTAGGATAACTACTAGGATAATAACTATATTATTAGACAATTCAAACGATAAATGTTAATATGTTTCTATTATATTATGCAGGATTTGGGAGTTTTCATTACTACATATTATTCATTTGCGGATCACTTTTCGCAGCAATCTCAATTAGTGTGACGTCAGTGTCTTTCATTATACCGTCAGCACAATGTGATTTTCAAATGACATCTGTCCACAAAGGAATCCTAAATGGAGCATCGATGATAGGTACCTACCTAAGAATTTCATTCCTCATATTTATGCGATTTTTAAATACTATTGGTTTCATTCAAGGTATGTTATTCGGATGTTTTATTACGGGTTACGTGGCAGATTCCAGAGGCAGAAAGTATACATTGGTCGTCTGCATGATGATTGATGGTGTCTTCAGCCTCATATCTAGCGTGTCTCAGATTTATCCAGTATTGATATTCTGCAAGTTAATGAGTGGATTTGGGTAAGGAAATATTATAATGCACTTATGTTGTGTGTAGAGTGTATTACTGAGTTTGGTTTCTAAACATATTAATATGCTTATTATACACATTATATCACCGTTGTGTCCGTCCGTCCGTTAGTTACCAGTCCATAGTTACGATTGATTGTATTACGATTTTATAACCGCGATTCTATTCTAAATAAATTCACACTAACCAGTATTAAAAAATATCAAAATATGAGTATTTGTACAATTAGAGTAAGTAGCCAATGTTACAAAAATAGGAACTAAAGATTACCAAATAATTTTTTTTTAAATTGTATGATATGAAATTATTGTTTATAGCGTTGTATTAAAATACTTTTAGAAACCAGAAATTTAGCACCCCTGAGCTATCCTAACTTATTTACTATATCCATTCCAAAATTTACCGTTTCATATTTAGTGGAGTATCGGAAATTAACTGTTTATACAATTATGGCTAAATTGGCTACAAATTGTATTATCTAATACATAATAAATAGAACCAATAGAACTTAATATACTATTTTATCCATATTTTTAATATTGTAACAATTTTGTCTTAATTTTTACACTGTGTCATATATAGGTATTAGGCAACCGTCGACATACGGCCCGTTCACTTTAAATAAAGTTGTTTCTCTCATATTTTGTCGAAATCTGAAGCTAAGTATATTTTTTACATAAACACTGATAAGAAAATACCTGAAACACATTCTTGGCAACACCACTGCACTACGCAGTATGCAATGTACATATTTATTATTACCTTTACATATTATAACAGTAAAACAGATAAAGTAGGTAACTATAAATATTAACAAAATAATAAATCATTTTTAGGGCGTCTGGTTTTACTGTACTCTATTCATACATTGGAGAGTTTGTGAACGGCAAAAAACGCGAACAATTTCTTTGTTGGATGGAAATGTTCTGGACATTTGGTGTAATATTAGTTCCGTGTAAGCATTATAATAATCGAACAATATCTATATAATAGTAATTATTTTATCTAAGCACCCTAAATAGGTAGGTAACCTAACCTAACCTATAGTACATTTATATATAAGTTCGTGTGTATATTTGAGCATATTTTTAAAGTTAAGTATGATTGATACTATGCAGAGGCGGACTTACAA
>NC_042494.1:147434287-147460827 GCF_005508785.2 Acyrthosiphon pisum
TAGTAGAGCGGCTATATACAATGTAGTAACGTACTCGCGGCTCGAGGCAGTATATTTTACCGCCTTGGCAGGCGTTTTGCGCATGCGACATTCACAATATTGTACGTGTTTACGCCGCACACCCGTATACCATCACCCATGCATTAACATAGGCAACGCCGGCAACTGCCTCGTCGAGTGTCGATATCGAAGCTCTATAGCGGTGGCGGAGCGCGCTGGTCGCAGGATTAGACTCAAACGGCAAGGTTATTATAGCTTATAAATTAAAACGTTACTGCGACGTGACTACGTGAGCCATTCTCCAGTTTCATGCAAGTTGTATACGAAAGAAAATTAATATAAAATAAAAATTTAGGTAAATAGAATTATTAAATTATGAAAAAGTAAAAATTAACTAAAAAATTGCGCCCCCAAAAATATTGCGCCCTAGGCCAGTGCCTTGGTGGCCTATGGGTAAATCCGCCCCTGATACTATGTAATAAGGAATCAAAGAGGTACCTCACTATATCAATAGATTATAAATTTAGTAAGATACCAATTTAATTAATAACATTTTATTGTTTTTTAGGCATAGCATGGATAGTTATACCACAAACATTCAGAATCGAATACGGTTTCTTTTTGTTCAGGTCGTGGAATTTATTTGCTGTTATTTGTTCTCTTCCAAGCATAATATTTTCATATTTGTTGCTTCAATTGCCGGAAAGTCCAAAGTTCTTACTCGCCAAGGGTAAACACGACGAGACCATGAATTGCTTGAAATTCGTTTATAGATGGAATAATAATACTGACGATGAATTTCCGGCAAGTTTAAGTTGTAATTATCAGTCAATAGTTCTCTCGTGGGACCATTTTCTACAGATGTTAATAACACTTACTTTATTTGCATCTGGATGTTGTAGGTGACTTCATTGATGTTACCTGATTGTATTACCGAAGAGAATAATAGCTTTATTAATGGACTCTACAAGAGTATTCTGGAGTTGTTTACGTCTCAATATAAAATTGTAGCTATGATTACATGTGTGATACAATTTTGTTGCACTGCTAGGTATAAAAATAGATTAAACGAATATAAAAATAAAAATAATATGTAAACCAATAATAACGACAGAGTAATTTTTCACATGAACCCGTTTGTTCTATATTTTTAAATGCGCAGCTTTTACATGATGGTTTTGTGGTTCCCAGAGCTGATGAATAGATTTCGATGGTATGAAACATTATATTCGGGTCCCAAAAATATGACAAATATGTGCGATATTGTGTCACTGTTTAAAATTGAACCAGAAGAGATAGATCTCAAATGCAATGATGAAATCGATCAATATGTTTACGAGAACATTCTCATAATCGGCATGGCTTGTATACCTACAAGTATTATTGTGCCACTATTAGTCAACAAATTTGGAATTAAATTTTTCTTAGGTTTGATTATATTTTTAATAAATAATATAAATATCGATAAATATACCTATATATATTTTAATAAAATGTAATATGTTTTTATTTAGTGGTTTGTTTTTTGGGGTCAGGGTTGTCTTCTGCTTGCTTGTATTTCATTTCGTCTTCATTCGAGAATATCGTGTTATCATCCATATTTCAAGCTCTTTCCAGCATGGGTTTTGAACTAGTATTTTGCATAAGTGTTGAACTATTTCCAACAGAATATAGGTTAGTATAGAAAGTTAGAAATATTTAGAATTCGTATTATTTTGTTATTTTTAGGGGCGTTGCCATATCTATTGGTTCCATGTTTGGCAGAATAGGTGCAGTTCTTGGCAACATCGTAGTTGGTGTATTTATAGATGCACACTGTATGGTTCCTATTTTAGTATCGTGCTCTCTTCTGATAAGTAAGTATAAATATAAGTATAAGTATAAGTATAAGTACCTAATGTTTGAAAAACTTGAGAAACTTGTTCAGCTATACTAAGCGTTAAGTGTATGTAGGTCAGTAGGTCACTGTAATGAATGTGTTAAATTTGAATTAAATGATAAATCATTACAATATAGGTACGAAAAACGATTCTGAGAGGAGGAGGTTTGTCAGTCCAGAATTTCAATGATATTTACTATTTTTTTTATTCATAATATTATTATCATTAGGGATTTATATTTATGTTACCTACCCTTATATACTCAGTATATTTATATAACTGTAGGTTTGGCCAGTTTTGCCAAAAAACAAATTGCATATAATGCTAATTATTCATAATAAAGTAATTATATAATAGTATTTAATATAATAGTATACCTACAGATTAATATTCACTTAGTAGCAACAGGTTTCAAATCCATACGAATATATGTTTTAAATCATAACAAAGTAACTAAAAATCTTTATTTTTTCGTTTAAATATGCAATTTTGAATAATATTGTGCATTTGTATTTTTGGGACGTTTAGGCTTCTGTATGAAAAATGTATAAAAAAACCATGTACTATTATAAATTATTCAAATTTTAGGTATTTAATTAAAAAATTTCAGTAATTTTTAACTACCTACAAAATAATTTGAAAATCTTCGTGATTTTGACGAATTTTGTCAACATTTTTACTTCAAACTCTAATAAAAAGAATGTGAAAAAAGATATTTTGAAAATAATATTATGTTCAGTAAGTGTAATATTATGAACATTTGATGAACGTTTCAAGTTTTCTCAACTTTTTGTGTTTTGTACCCCTATATAGAACCAGCTAAGTATAAATTTGATTCAATTTTTTTTCTGAATCTATAATATACTATAATTATTATTAGAAATAAACTAATAAAGGTGATACTTAATATATGAAATATACAAATAGTTTTAATGTACATATTAAATATATACTCATTTTATTTTTATTTTTACTTGAATAGGTCAATTGTCAATATAAGTTAATAGTTAAAATGCTTCAAAGTAGAAATATTATGTTCATGTTTTTCTTATATTAATTAATTTAATTATTTAGTTGTAATTATAAATTATTTGTTTAGTTTCAGGGATTTTAGTTTTGACGTTACCAACAACTGGAAGGATTGCCATAAAATGAAAATATAATATTAGGAGAGAGAACTTTGAACTTGTATCATTAAACAATTAGTATATACTGTTTCTTACATTTTTATAATATATACAAATTTACCCTTTTTTTTTACAATTTTTAAAATGAAAATCTTAAATATATTTATTAATTTATTTTTGTCCGTACAAAAATGAATATATTCATAATGTGTTATGTGAGTGAATAAATATTTATTTAACTTAATAAACAAAGATTTGTGAAGAAATATACATACATTTTAATACGTTGGTACTATGTCGAGATATTTTCTGAAAATCCGCTCAAAACTATTTACTGTAACATCTTGTGAATGTTTGTTGTTTTTTTTTCCTTTTTGTTGTTAAATACCAAAAGTGCCGTAATTTCAAATTTTTGTGGGAAGTGAGAGGTCTATAAAATAAACAAGTGTAATATATTTTAAAAATACATATGAGTCGAGTTCGGGACTAAATTTTGCACAAAAACGATTGAAATATGCAGTTTTAAATACATGCAGCTACATTTTTATATTACTTTCTTAAAATACATAAAAAATATTACAATTTTGGAAATAAAAAACTCAATAATAAGTAGATACTTGAACTTTAATAAAAATAATGTATACACGGGTTTACTAATATTCGAATATAATATATTAGTTCATATGGATGATTATTGCATGTTTTAGACATTTTGAAACTATCGTCAGATAAAACAACTTAATTTTTAAAAATTTCTGAAACATATACATGGTTATGGAATAAGTTATAATGAATAACGTGATATGCGAACACCGTGATAAACTAACACGTAAGTATCTACTGATTTTCATTTCTTCGTACAATCTAGAATCTATAGATGTCAATTCGTTTAATTATCAAAATGAGACTAGTAAAATCATAAAATCTTACGTGTTAATTACGTGTTAATTACGTTTGATATTATATATATTATAATGTATATTGTGTATATTGTATAGTACCTATATATAACAGTGCATGAATTGGGCAAAATTAGAAAGAGGATGCAAAAGTGCAACAAAAAATATGCGCACCTTAATATTTGAATATATTATTGATTATGGCACATTTAGTAGGAGTATGCATAAATATTTTTTAAAAATAAGAGGTATACTCTTTTGCGTCCCCCGTCGAACCTAAATTCAAGCACTGCATATTACACCAGCCAAGTGTGGGAGTAGGTGTTTTAAGTGTTGAAGCACCTACACGGCCAGCCCTGCCGTCAATGTTTATTTAGTGCTATAGTATATTGTATCAACTATAGAATAAAGTATAAACTAATAAGTATTATAATATTATATTATGATGTATAACTTTTATACCTAGTTAGTAAAACGTTGATAATCATAATGTGTATAGCGCAGCACTAATTATAATGTATATTACGATTTGTAATATCATAATATTTCATAAGTACCTATTGAACATTATTTAATCGTGATAACTATTAATAGCAATATATAGCAGGTATAATAACGATAAACTTATCGGTATGAATGATTAGCTGAGATATTGATATACTCTTTATGATATTTAATAACTGTAGTGTTAATTAAGATGGAATGTACCTATAGTTTATGCTGTTCGTAGATTTGTAATTACTGATAATTATTATTTATTAACGAACAATATTAACATATTATGTAGGTACGCTTACATGGAAATTGAATGACTAATTTTTTCACAACTCGCATAAGTGAAAATATTAATTCATTAACCTAAATCCCTTCTCCCATTATAGTAAAAACTCATCATGTGATATGCCACATGCACTGCATGCTCAAGTGCATGTTATATAGTATAGTGTAAACGCCTATTTGAAATATTATTATAAGCCTACTGAAATTTGGTGTGAGAACAAGTACAAGTGATGTATATTATTGTCTAAAAACGTTTCGCAAACTGTAATAAAATATGGAGAGACTTATACAATTATGTATGTTTGATATGACAAAATAAAAAATCGTAGACTGATTTTATTTTATACTGTCGTCGCATTGGGATTTCTATTTTCTAGTGATGTTGATAATCGAAATTAATATACCTAAAGGCTAAAAGTAGATAATATTTGTACAATTGTACGTCATTTATTAGAATACCATAGATTATAATATAATGTTGGGTTCCCGTGTAGTATGCTAACTACCTCTACTTCGTAGGAGTCAGACTTGGGTAGTATTCCGTATACTATTTAAATACTTTTTTTTGAAAGTATTCAATACGGTATTTTGAATACTTTTTACAAGTATTCTGAGTATCTACAGTATTCGGAATACTTTTTTAACATCCAATATTAATTTTAATATAATATTTTATAATTAATAAATTATAGATAGCCAGATAGGTGTGTTTTATCAAGATTATAATAATGTTCATTTATAAACACAGAATTGAAAAAGTAATATTTTTGCTATTATATTATATTATTATAACCTAAATCTACTAAAAAAAAGTATTCGAAAAATATTTGGAGTACTTTTTGTGAAGTATTCCAAATACTTAAGAATATTATTATCATAAAGTATTCGAATACATATTCTGAATACTTTTTTTTTAAGTATTCGGAATATGTATTTGAAATACATTTAAAAAGTATTTTACCCAAGTCTGGTAGGCGTAGTATGCTGCCTACCGTAAAAAGCTACCTATAATACGTATTATACGTAGGTATACCTACAAAAAAAATTTACTAGTGTTTACCATTTTTACTTGTCTATACCTACTGATTAATAAAAATTGTATTAACTAAAATAAACTTACGGTATTTTTGATGATCATAATATTGACAATTATTTGAATACGTTATAATATATTACGTGTTTACTTCATCATAGGTAGCGCACTACACGAGTACCTATAATGTTGTAATAAAATGCTCTTTCGTGTTCAGGTAAACACGTGGAATTGTTAAAATAACTCCAAACGGTATTGGTTTCGTAACTCGATTTTCATCGTACCTACTTAACCTCTATTATATAGATCGCAAAATTTAAAATATTTTTATATAATATATACACGGACTCCCATGGCCAATTTAAAAGCGCGTCAACAGTTTGCAATCGAGAGTTATGACAATTGATTGTTATTAATACTAATGATTGTGTTAGTACCATACACTGATGGATGTTGGCCGACAATATATAATAACAGTATGGTAATTAATTAGTCGCGATCGTTTAATTGGACGTCTGAAATAATTATTATCCGGACATTCATAGAAATAACTTCAACCACAAACAGTGTCATCGATACTGCCACCACCTAACCGTCAAGGTGGTGTTTTTTAAATTTTTTATACGCTGTTGTCGATTATTCGGTTTTAAAATGAACAAAAACAAGCCAAAGGGTAATTACGATTTTTCGATAGCTCTAGGAAAATTAAATTTTGGTAGAGTAATATTTAAAAGAAATGTGAAAATTATGTTATGTTTATTTTAGACGTCGATGATTCCACTTTCCTTGTTGCTCAACCACCTGTACACTTGGACGATGCAATCGAAATGGTTGGTAAGTGAATTAAAATTAGTAAGTACCTATCTATATTATTTATTTTTTATGTTATTAAAATTATCAGTCCATATACGTTTATAGTTTATACATATAGTTAAGGTAGGTGAGTAAATTTTTAAATTGATCAGAATCGTTGTTTAAAATAACAAGTTAAATCGATTCCTATAGCATAAAAAAACTATTTAACATAAATTACTTACAATAAACAAACTAATATTTGTTATATTACGGTAAGCAATAATATAAACATATTGGTATTATTTTTTTGTTTTTAGAATAACCCATTTAATTTTAAATTATTGGTAGAACAATATATTAAAGAATATAATTATTGATGAAATTGAAAAAAATATATATATTTAAATTTTAAATATCTATTATAAATTTATATTATCAGCTACCTATATTGAATATATTATTATTTAAACTATGTTTTCATTTACTAGAATACGATTTTAATGAGGATTTACTATAGTTATTGATACATACATATAATACATAAATATAAAATAAAAACGGGGACGTGGTTTTGCTGTTTAGCAATTAGAAGGTGCCGAGTGTACATTCTCATTGAATAGGTCACTGTTATGGATATGTCAATTTTTAATTCAATGATAAATAGGAAGTGGATGTCTGCCGATATTTCTATTTTTCAGGAATGTTTTATTGTATTTTTAAATTTCTATTAGTAATTTATTTTTCCAACAGTAAGTAGAAATAATTTTTTCCAAAAACAAACCATGCATACATTTCATTAAATATTACATTACTATTTGTTATTTAATAATAAGTCGACACTGACGTACCATAGTTTAATGGCGTGTAAATAGGTTCGTGGAATAATTATCTTAAAATTAATCTAAATATTTTTAAAATGTCATTGTGTATAGTATATAATAAAAATTAATATATGTAGACATGGAGTGGCTAAAAGTTTCAAGTCCCTAGGAATAATATTTTTTGAATTACAACAAAATTATTAATTTTTCTTTAAATATAAAATTTTATCAAAACTAGACTTTCAAATATCCATAAAAATAATTACATCTTGCTGTTTTTAATATTTATAAACTGCTATATATAGAACTTATGATGAGAAATCATGTTCTAAATTTTTGAGCTTTTTGACCAAGCATATCATTTTAAATCAATATTTATAGAAACAAATAAAAATTTTCAAATGCATTATAAATAGCTTAAAATTAGTATAAATATTTTGAAAATGTCACTGAGCATAGAAATGATAATATTTTTATAGAAATCTAAAATACTATAAAGTTTCAGGTTTCTATGATTAATGTTTTTTTCGGAATAATAACAAAATAACAAAAATAAATTCAGGATAAATCGTTATTTTACGCGTGAACCATAAATATACGCTTATAAAAAAAAATTGTGGCTATGTATTTTCAATATTTTTTAATGAATTTCGGTAATAACAACTTGTGATGACCTTGATTTGAATATAATTTTCAAGCTTTTTTACTCACAAACAAAAGTTTTATTTTATACCGGGTGATTCTTTTATCATTGAACACTCATTATTTCGAAAAGTGTACATTTTTTTTGAAAATATTTTTTTACATAGTTTCAAGTCCCTTATAAAACAACGTTTTTCTTAAAAAATTATATTTTTAAATGTTTTTTATCCTTATAATTTTTTAAGTTTTTTACTTTTTTGATTGACAACATTGGGTTTTAATTTTATATTCCAAAGCAGAATATTTTTTTTAGTATTTTGATACATGAAAATCGAATTTCGGGCGAATAGTTTATGAGTTATAAATATTCAAAGTTTAGATGAGCAGAGTGGAGTGGTACGGGGTTACCCCGCGAAATGTTTGTCCACTTCTCCGCAGAAAAGGTTCCTCTTAGATTCTAAAATCTTAGAATCCATATATCTTATAGGTTTTTAAAATTTACATTTGTGTAATTAGTGATTAAAAATTGTAGTGTTACATTTTATACATTTTTAAATAAATATACTAATAAAAAATTAAAACATTTTAACATATTTTATAGGGTTTGGAAGTTTTCATTATTACATATTATTTATTTGTGGGTCACTTTTCGCGGCGGTCGCCATTAGTGTGACGTCAGTGTCTTTTGTTGTACCGTCAGCACAATGTGATTTTCAAATGACTTCTTTCCACAAAGGCATCCTAAATGGAGCTTCGATGATTGGTACGTATATTTTGTCGCTGCAGTCGGTGAAAGTTATTCATTCTATATGTTTGGTTTATTTCAGGAATGTTCACGGGATCTTTTATTTGGGGTTATGTTGCTGATTCCAGAGGCAGAAGATATGCTTTGATATTGAGTATGACGATGGATGCTGTTTTCAGTATTATTTCCAGTGTATCTCAGATCTACCCGGTGTTAATATTCTGCCGACTGATGAGTGGATTTGGGTAAATCAAACGAATACCTATTATGAACATATCCTAACCTATATTGTTATACGATCGACGTGCGCATGATGAGTGCTTCAGATGTCGAACATTAAATATTACAATGCTACAACAGGACCTTTGTTTTTAGACCGCGGACGCTAATTACTAAATATTTTGTATATTTCAATTTCTTGTGATTTAATTTTGGCAATTATGACTGTCATATCTGGGTTAGGTATCGTTTAGTTCAAATTAGGAATGTATATATGATTGGTTTCATAATGTTTATAATTGTCGTGAGGGTTACTATAGTTCAGTTGAGGGTTACCACTTCGAATATGATATTATGAACTATGCGAAGGTCATCATATGTTCAAATATTAACTGGCCGAATGATCATATTATCATAATAATCATAATATGTTCGAAAATATATATATGTATAGATCGAGTGTTCGAACATTTGAAATATAATTATATATTAAATCGCTGACCCCCCTTCTAATATATTATAAGAATTTATCATATAAGGATGATATATTATCGATTTACGATTATATACAGGTGTCTCTCATAATTCAATGTGTTTTATACACTTTTTTCAATACATGTATTTCTGCAAAATATACAAAATCAAAAAATCAAACATCGAATCAAATTTTAGTTTGAAATCAATTTAATCACGTATTCATTTAAACGAGCATTGGGTACGATAGTAATTATAATATTTACGTTAATAATTTAAATTTGTAATATTGTTACCTGAATATCCTATAATGTATAACTTTTAAGATTAACAAAAATACAAAAAAAATTTTATATGTTTTTATTTTGAACACTCGATCTTTCGTAAACAAAATATTTTAACATTCGATCGTTCGGCCATTTAATGTTCGAACACGTCATGACCTTCGGACAGACCATAGTCGAACTGGTAATCCTTTCCCTTATGATTCTTTTGTTTGTTTCCCGAGAGGCTGTGAAGACTTTTTCGGGTACCTATCTGTTATAAAAGCTCCAAAAAGCTTCACCACGTAGATTTCACCATTTTATCTACGTAGTATGCTGAAAACTTTTAAAGTTTTTCAAAGTGTAAGGAAGGATTATTACAAAACTGCGAACAATTTCGAAGAAATGTATAGACAAGTGCGTTAGAATACGATTTTATCTCAAAATAAGCCACGCCCATACCGATATCTGCATTTATTGAGATAATATATATACTTATGTACGATATTAAGACGCAGGGCGCCCATTTAATTTTTTTCAGTGGGGTCAAACTTTATATAGAATTAAATTTATTTAATTTTACACAATATTTTTCATGCACAATAATTTTCAAGGGGGGCAAGTGACCCTCCTTGCCCCCTTAAGGGGCATCCATGTTGAAGTCATTAGAATATATTCTAAACTATATATTTTTTTTGTCCATATACAGAGTGTCCGGTGCTACAGTGCTATATTCTTACCTAGGAGAATTCGTAAACACCAAATATCGTGAAAAATTTTTATGCTGGATGGAAATGTTCTGGACGGGCGGTATAATATTACTTCCATGTGAGTATTATACTATTTGAACAATATCTATAATCACCCTTCCTATTACGGTACTTGGCCTTGACCCTAGTACTAAATAAGCTCTCCGGGTTGACGGCGAGGTGACAAACACTTCGTAGGGTGTCCTCGAATGTGGTTCCGTCAGCGGGGTTTAGTGTTAGTGGACAGTCACGTATTGATATGTATAATATATTCATATAATAATATTATACAACACTGGTTTAAAATTAATTTAACTGATAAAATTACTTTATAGGTAACATTATATATTTATATGTAGGTACATCTACAAGTATACATACATATTTTCCAAAATGTTCTTATATATAGTACTTTCATGACTGCAAAACCCGAGTAGCTTGTAATATTATAAATTATAATTTTACATTTCAAATGATTTATTTTAAATTTTAATACTATAAATTAATGTTAAAATTTAATTAAATTGGTATATAAAACCCATATCTACCCACCGTACACCATCAATTTTCTTATTACGTATACAACGCAGTAGGTAGTAGGAAACTGAACTATAAAATAAAATAAAGCATCAATAAAGATAGTACTATAATCAGATAAGCAATATAGAGCATATTATATCTAAATGCATTTTTAATTTATTATATCATGTTTTAATAATTTATACAATTTACAAATTATAACAATAAACCAAATTTTAGGTATTATGCATATTTAATGTTTACACAATTTTATAAAAAAATTGGTAAAAACTATTTTTAGAATTTATTACTTACGCTAAAAGCTTGCTGTAGTTAAATTTTACTGTTTCGTACGTTTGGGGATTGAGAATATTATCAAATGGCAAAATAAATAATACATTTTTCATAAAATTCTAGAATATTATAATTTTTAGTTTCTTAAATTTGTTGGAAGCCATGTCAGACTTGGTCGATTAAAATGTATTATCATACTTTGCGATTATATAACAATACGCATCGATATAATATTTTTATGTAAAAATACAAAAAAATAAATAGATAATGTGACTATCAAGAAAAAAGTACTAGCACCTACTTTAACGAGTGGTTGATTAAATAAATAAAAATAATTTTAACAATTTTTTAATCATCTCTCGATGTTCGATGCGTTGTTCTATAATAATAATATTAATTAGGTAACTGAAAACTGTTTAGTCTATTTCCGATAATATCTTATATTAATTTATGTAGGTGGGTATATATTTTTAAATTTACAACTTTAGGTAAAAATATCAAATAAAATTAATACCCACAACAATAATTAATAAATTTAATAAAATAATTCAAAAAATAATATTTTAGTATTTTTTTAGGCGTGGCATGGTTGATTATACCACAAACATTCAGAATCGAATATGGATTATTTTTATTCAGGTCGTGGAATTTATTTGTTATTATATGTTCTCTACCGAGCATACTATTGGCATGCTTGTTGGTGAGATTGCCGGAAAGTCCAAAGTTTTTACTCGCCAAGGGTAAACACGATGAGACCATCGATTGCTTGAAATACGTTTATAGATGGAACCATAAGGCTGACGATAAATTTCCGGCAAGTTTAATTATTATTTAGTCACTATAGTGTTCTGCAGGACAACTTTCAACAATTAATATTTACGATCATTTAATTTTCATCTGGTCGTTTTAGGTGACTACGTTAATGTTACCTGATTGCATAAACAAACAGAGTAATGGTTTCTTTAACGGGCTCTACGAGAGTACTGTAGGTTTGTTCACGTCTAAGTACAAATTTATAGCTATAATCACGTGCATTATACAATTTTGCGCAACTACCAGGTAAAACTCATTCGTTTAGCGAATGTCGAGAATTTTCAATGTGAGAGACATCGGCGTAATTAGTCACACGTCCATTATTGTTTGTTCGCAGTTATTATATGTTGATGCTGTGGTTTCCAGAGCTAATGAATAGGTTTCGATGGTATGAAAAGACATATGCAGGCCCGAAAAACATGACGAATATGTGTGAAATCGTATCCATGTTTAAGATCGAGCCCGAAATGACACACCAAAAGTGCAATGATGATATTGATGAATCGGTATACATCAACATTGTCATTATTGGAATAGCATGCATACCAACAAGTCTTATCGTGCCACTGTTCGTTAACAGATTAGGACTCAGGTTTTTTTTAGGTACAGATATTTTATTTTTTTAACTAATCATTGATTCAATATTTTTATATATTATTATATATTTTCAAGAACGTTTTCTAGTTAAATTAATATTGTAAAACTACCAATGACTGATATCTTTAATTACAAATTTATAATACGTTATATTAATTAATAGTTTATAACTGAGTATGAAGGTGATGGTTCACACTTTATAGGTTATTTGATTCAAAGTACATTGTATTACGTAGGTACAAATTTATGACATTAATTTTTCTAATTGTTAAAATTACTTAAAATCTAATTAAAAATATTCTTAGATAGTTAACTGTAATATTTATATTATTATTAGTATTTTATAATAATATAATATTTATAAATGTTAAAATAAAGTGAAGGAATCATAATTCGATTAATACAAGGGAATAGGTAACGTTCACATTTTATTCAATAGTGAGATGTCTAAAAGGAGAAAAAATTTAATTTATTGATATCTGCAAGTGCGCCCATCTTCGAAAATCCAGGGGGTACACTGTATTTTTTCAATAATATTGACCTTTCTGTTAACCTGTCAACTGATGTATGTAATATTTCGTAGAATAATATTATATGACTGTATTCATACAGAAGTATTTATCAATTTCTAATAAGATGTAAAATATATAATATAAAAATGCACTTAATTATTTAAGTTATATATTTTACATTTTATTAGAAATTGAACTACCTACTCGTATTTATTTTATAAATAATTATATAGTTATGATAAGTTGATAAATACTATTATATGAATACAGTCATATAATATGTTACGTTTATTTTTTGAAAATTCGTCAACAACATTTTGAACTAAATTTAAATATTGAATATCTTCTTTCTATGTATACTAAGCATACTATATAATCCAGATAATAAATTATATTAAACTTATCATCAAGTTTAATATTTTTTTTTGTTTTGTGGCATCGATGACGCTGTCGGAACTGCTTAAACATTACATCGACAGCGCCGCAATCGCTTATTAATTTTAAATCAATACATTACACTTAATTGTAAATAATATGGCTATTACTTAACAGGCATTTACGAATATACATTTTTTTAGCGATAAATTAGTTTCTACACATCCTGGCTGCCAAGGTCTACTTTCCGCAGCGATTGATAGTATATACATATTACATATATGTAGATCCCTGTCACCTTGCCTCGGCTGTCTGCCTAGCTCTCTCTTCTTCCTCCTTCGCTGCCATAATTTTTTCCACCATCAAGTAGAATTGTAGAAAAGCCGAAACGTTTGCTCGGTACTCCACAGTACGTTAGTCTTATCTGCTGGGTCGGTTGGTAGACCCTCGAAAACCGGTCCACAGAGGATGTTTGGTATGTCTACTGGAGCCAGTGGACGTCACAGGTGCGTACTGAGGTCCACCCTTAGACCATCACATTATGGGCAATAAAACAGCGTATATGTCCGATAAGCTAGCAGAGTGCGTGCAGTACGAACTAACGACCCTATACCAATGTGATGTTGAAACTGTTGAAAACAGTAAAGCACATTGGTAAGGTCATTGGTACCCTGGGCACCGTCCTACCTGATGACATTTGGGATGAGCCTGTGGGTCCAGGGAGCCTTGGTGGAGACCATCCATCTGCTGTACCATTCCCAGATGGTGGTCTTCTGTTCGATGGCCTTGATATTCGCGCGGGGGGAGAGGACGACCTTTTGGCGGCGGATCGGCAATCGTGGTCTTGGCCCTTGTCCGTTCCTAGGCCAAAAAGTCTGCAGGTGGCATGCCGGCTAGGAGGAGTGCGGCTTTGTCTGACACAGTCCTATAGGCACAGATAACGCGCAGAGCGGCAGCCCTCTGCGGTCTTATTGGGTTCATCTTTGTCCTGGCTACAGATGAAACAGTACCGGACCACAGCGGTGTTAAGTTTAATATCTAGGATTAATATCTGTTGTTCAAATCATTGAACTACGTGATATAATCATCATATTTTTTTTAATAAATTATGTATATTATAATATATTATGCATAAATGTATAATTGACACGGAAAATCTAAAGGGGGACATGTCCCTCCTTGCACCCCTCTCAATGAACGCCATTGAATATTTGTAGTAGGAACACTACTAACTTTAACTGTATTTCTGTTTTATCTAGTGGTAAGCTTTTTTGGATCAGGTCTGTCCGCTGCTTGCTTATACTTCATTACGTCTTCACTTGAGAATCTCGTTTTATCTTCAACGTTTGCAGCTCTTTCCAGCATGGGTATTAGTCTTATGTATTGCATCGCTGTCGAGTTGTTTCCTACAGAATACAGGTAAGCTTTGGCATAGGCAGAAATCCATTAAAATTTCAGGGGGGCTAACATTATTAACATCAATGTGAGCCCCGCTTCGATCCTACAAAACTAAAAAAGTAGGTGGCTTGAAGGACTTTTTTTGGGGGGGGGGGGGGCTAAGCTTTGGAGTTATACGTTGAAAAAAATTATTATTAATTCGTATTTTTTTTTCTTAGGGGCATGGCCGTATCTATAGGTTCTACGTTTGGAAAAGTAGGCGCACTTATGGGTAATGTCATCGTTGGAGTATTTATCGATGAGCTTTGTGCAATTCCAATTTTGGTATCATGTTCATTTTTGATAAGTAAGTAACTACAAATTTTTGAATGAATGCTAATGCGTAATATAACTAACAAGACGTAATAATGTGTTATACATGCATTTTGTATATGCAGTCAATACAATATAATATGTCACTACCTACTATTAGAAGTTATAACTAGTCCACTCTTCTTGTTTTAACTTTAAATTTGTTTTTTTTTTTTTTTATATCAATATATAATAACATATTAAATATTGATACCTACTTTCAAAACTATTAAATACAAATTAATTTTAAAATAATAATTGAGGTTATAATTTGTTAAAAGCAATTACGAATTATTTAATAATATTACAAATATCAATGTAGACCTATATGACCGTATATGGTATTTGTGGACCATAATAAGACCAACGACGCAAGAAAATGATAATAACATACCTATAGATGCCTAATATGATAATGTAATTACATTATTTCTAATGTTCGGAGGGCACCCACGAGGTTGTATAATCGAGAAATAATCAAATATACACTATGATTTAGTACACAAATATTAAATACCTATATAAAATATATAAATATACTCAATCTTACTGATCAATATCTTACCATCGTAGTATCTTACAATTTATATACTGCCTATGGACTATGCCGCAGTATGAGTTGAGGCGACGAAAGAAATAAGAAAAAAACAATTCACTGTTTACTGTTCGTTAGAATAATCCTTGCTATCGCATGCAGGACTTTGTACCTTAGGACTGGTGATCGGACGATATGATCACGCTGGCCAGTGAGTGGTAGTTGGCTTATACAAAGGACTCTGTGCTTAGAAGTTAGAGTAATGCTCTGCACTATCTTTGTCTTCGATGTCGGATCCCTTTTTGGCAGTCCGTTCTCTCTGGTAATATATATAAAGGTTACACGCTATTATTAATAAGATATTTATGATATAAACGGCCGAATTGCATCAGAGTTATACATATTTTATAATGGGGTTGGATAATTCCTTGTTTGTGACTAAAGAGCTGTTTTTTGGGTGTACAGTTCATTAGATGAATGAGAATGCAATGAGCAGGGCTACGCATAGACGAAAATATAACCAAACAATTATTATATATTATTTATCGATGGAAAGCGACCAAGAGGAAATGAGCGAAGAAGTAAAGTTGACAATATCATATATACCTACTGAAGGTGCTAACCCTGATGGTAGATGAAACATATTGAAATACTATAAAGAATAAATATATTTTGGATGATAAATAAAGAACCTCCACGGATCGTAAAACCAAAAAAAAAATCAAGAAATAAATGTCTGTAGGTAGTCTTGTGAATATTAGGTGTTGGGATAATTTAATTCTTTCTTAATATTCATAATATTAAATTTAGAAATAGGCTTATTACTATACCATTTATGTTAATAACATTAACTGTTTAGTTTCAGGATTGCTGGTGCTAACATTACCAAAAACTGGGAGAACAAACATACAATGAAATTAAAATATCTAATGATATGACTTTTAATTTGTGTCATTGGAAAATAGTATATTGCCTCGTTTCACGATTTTGTAAGAAAACAAATTTGTATAAGAACTAATGATTTGTAGAAGTAGAGAGGTTATTGTATTACTATATTTTGTGTATTATTATTTATTTTATAACTTTGTTTTCCGAATATTTAAATAATATCGTTTTACTTACATTTGTATTGAAAGTTAAGAAAGATATTTGGAATTAAAATAATATACAATAAATATTAAATAATACAAGCATTTTATTTTAAACTTTTCTGATGTCTTGGATATTTTTACTTCATTAGTTATAATTGCGTTTTTTATTAATATAAAATATTAATCGTGTAATTAATTGAATACAATTTTTTGTTCTGAAGCCTGGATTTTCATCACGATTAATTAGGTCATTAGTCTAATTTAAAAGCTATTTTACACTGTAATCTTTTATTATTATTATTACCTATTTAATATAATTGTTATATCGTTAAGTTACTGAATTAGTTCAATATTGCTATAAATGTATATACGCAGGGCTTCAAAACGTTTTTATAACATTATGAGTATAACGTTAAACATATCAAAAAACGATTGACATCGATAACGGATAACCTATCGGTAAACGATAAACGATAAACGATTGAAACGAATAACAGTTAACGTACCAGTAAACGATGAACGATTGAAAACGGACAACGGATAATGAAACAGAAACGATAAACGATTGAAACATATAATTGCTTGAAAAAAAATATTTATAAAATTATAACTATCAGTAAAATATATAATATTATGGTTATTTTTGTAATATTATAATTTTCAATCACTCTGTTTTGTGGGAAACATGCTATATCCACCAGATAACGTTAAAACTTCATAACGTTTAAATTCTATATAACGTTAAACAGTCATTCGATCATAACGTTTAATATACATATAACGTTAAACAGCATGATTGCAACCCTACATTGCGATGAAAACTCAAATGGTCCTTATTCCCCCACTGTGGCCACTTTAATACTTCATAGTTGTTTATCTTTCTTTCCCCTATGTCATGCATGTGTGCACCTTGCACAAACTAGCACCTGTCCCTAAGTTAAATTTAATAGTAATGAATAATAAAAAAATATTTTGAAGTATAAAATATAAAAAAAAAGCCTTACTAAGCATAAAATAAACAAAAAATAAATAAGCAACAATGTTACAAAACCGTTTATTTGTGTAAATCATAATTAATTCATTTGCAGTGGGAATTACAATCTGATATTCTAACATATTTATACGCGGAAACGGGCGTCATAATTGCCTTGTTCAGCAACGAAATGTAAAGCCTGAACGTAGGACTTGCATAGTTGGCCACGATGATTTCGGTCGGGCCACATGTCAGCTCGGCCGAAACCGTTTGCCGTTCTAAGTCGTTGGCTGCAGACTGTGAGTCGATCATCGCCGGCTCCTGCGTCGAAGTGGCAGACGGCAATTCCAATCCCACGTCGGCTGCATCGCCCGCAGAAGCCGTCTGTACCGATGTGTTCGGCATTGAACTATGTCTTACTACGTCTTAACGCCGGGCTGGCGAACTGATCGCATTTTTCCGACGCGATTTCGTAAGAATTTTAGTCCAATTCGGTGGATGGAGTTATCTCGACTTCAGACGACTTGATAGTGATTTCTATAATATTCGACATGTTCCTATAGACTTGATTAATATAATAGGTATTAATATATTAATACTAATGCGTACAGATAATGCATAGTCGTGCGACCGCAGGCGGGCATATGGCGGTTAACGTGTCAACAACAGGTAGTGTTATAACTTTTGACAAATATTACAATGAATATACGTAGATAGTGTTCGTTGTAACAATACAGCAATAATAAACTATGACACAGACAATATTTATTCCAAACAGTATAGTTGTCCATACCAACAATATTTTTAAAACTTTCGTTTCGGGAATAAAATATATATTAGTTTATTGACTATCACTAAATTATTATGTTAAATTCAAATTTAAAAATAAGTCAAATATGTCAGTCAGCCTATGATATTACTAAGTATATTTGATGATATTATTGTAAATAAAGTAATTTACATACCTATTTATGTGGAACCTTGTTTTAAATTGTCAATCCTTAGGTATAAAATTTGAATATTTTATAAATTTTTAACTACAAAATATTTATTAAATTTTAAATTAGATAAATTTTGTCAAAATTCGAACTTTAAATCAAAAAACTTTTAATATTTTTCAAATGCCATTGTAACAATATAGTAGGAGCCTTGTATTAAATTTCTAAAACTAATAAAATTTGAAACTGAAAATCTCCCTAAACAGTTCAAAACAAATCAAAATATTTTAATAATTTTATCATGTATAGAAAATGCAAATATTAACAACCAGTGAAAATTGCATGTATCTACGTTCATTTGTTTTAAAGTTACACCAAAAACCAAAGTCGATTTTATTAAAAATCGATTTTGCGTAAAAATTCCCGTTTTTCCTTAATTTTTATGTAGTTTTTCCTGGTGCTTTTGAAAACTATTGGAAATTTTAAATTTTGACCTCCTAAATGCACCAACTAGATTCATATTCCCATCGAACAAGATACTGTTGAAGAAAATCAAAGCATTATTTCGACTATTTATCGTGTAAGTACACAGACTCAAAAAAAAAAAATAAAAAACACACACACTCACATCATTGTAAAATCAATACGCATATTCATCGTTTCACTCAGAATATAAAATTACCTATATTATAAAAAAATTAATCAAAATTTTTATTATTTTGATACTGATACAGCAATAGGTTAAACGTGTAAATTTTTTTTTTTTAAACGATTCGCATATATTTTTTAAATAATTATTATTAAAATATTTCATACATAATAATAGCTGTCATTAATATTATAAGTCAATATAGGTACCAATGTATCGTTATATGTATCACAACTCAGAGCGGTGTGAATAGAATCATGGTAATGACTAATGAGGTATATTATATATAATCGAACGTGTCCTGAACGAATAGCTGATCAAAAATAGAGGCTAAATTATGATGGTTGGGGATTTGACATTTTGACAGTACCTTCGTACCACCAAGAGCAGTGGTGCTCTATATAGGAAACGATTTTCCAAAATTAGTATTATAAAAAGGTGGCTTGTACAATAATTTTGAGATGTACGATGGAAATCAAGAATTTTTTTTTTCATTGTTGCCATTGGTTATACAGATTATAATAGTAATAGTTGAAAATAGTAGAAATTTGTATTTTTTTTTATATAATAGTAGCCACTGGTTACATAAAATAAAAAAATAATTAGATAATGATTGGATATAAATGTAACAGTTATTATATATTTTTATAACAGAATTGAACAAAGTTTGAATCATATTATAAAAGTTTGCTTTTTAACGGGCAATGAAGTGCACGGGCCATGGGGTCAGAAAGTCAGAAGATTAGGGTTAAGATAAATCTGAAAACTTTGAAAAATGCATTAAGTATATGAGTATATTAAATAACAAAATTATTTGAGAAGTTTCAACTTTTTGAGTCCCTACCAATAACATTTTTTGAATTACAGAAAAATATGTTAAATCTTAATTTTTTGTTTAAATATCCAACAATAGTCAATATTATTGTCAATATTGACAACACGCCGTAAGCCCGTCACCAAATGGTTCTTCCACACGCCTTCAAGTCTTCTAAATATTGTAATAAATAAATAAAATATAAATGTCATCACGTCTGTTTATAGACTATAATACAACGCATAACTACATATCATTGCAATGATCGGATTGCTCGGAATCTAAAATACGTAAAAATCATAAACATCCTAATTGTAATTATAATAAATAATAGTGAAAATTAGTTTGTGCTTTTTTTTAAATTCTATTTTAGGTTAGTTTAGGTTAAAAAAAAGTTACTATATTACCATTGATTATATAATCAATGATATTACCTATGTATATATTTTTAACTCAACAATAATATTTGTACGTTTAATACATATTATTATATTTATGTTAAGATGAAGTTTGATAAAATTACCATAATATATAGGTAGGTACTAACCTACCTATCAGCTATTGTTGTTAGAATTGTTATTACAATAACCATATCGATTACTATAGGTAGATTGTGATATGCTATTTTTTTGTGAATGAGTAGTCATAAACGCCTAAAGAACTCAAAGTTATCTTTTGTATTCTGTCTTGTACTTTGAGCTCTAAATTTAATGTTTTCTGGCATAATATTATGTAACATATCAAATTAATTTTAATTGGACATTATCTATTGGTGTGAATTTACGTAAGCGTATGCAAGTATTTCCTTTTCTCAGTACCTACCATGCTTAGATATTGATATGGTAGTTTACTCGCTCAATGACGAAGGAGAACAAAATTTAATCGTAATCAACAAATGATAATTGAACGGTCGAGATCGTAGTGATTCATGAGATCATGTGATTATTATACCTATACACAAATAGTTACAACAACGTAAATACAATTTTTACAAAAACAAAAACGAAAGAGAGCGAGTTAATGAGTTATACCATATTTATAATATGCTGCAGGGGTCTGTCTTAAAAATATTAATGGTGCGTATATTATATACACACACCCAGGGCTGGATTTACGCCTAAGCCTGTGAGTTCTGGGCCTAGGGCAACACATTTTTGGGGGCGGCTAATTCTGTAAGAAATTGAAAAAATATATTATTATACATATAAATACATTTTTTTGGGGTAAGGGTGGCATATTTAAAAGGGCCCAGGACGGCACCTGTTCTAAATCCGGCACTGACACACCTCTTCCTATTCCTTTGCCTATTCCAGTAGGTATAATACATCTAACATTATCTTATAATATTACCGATTCGACCGGTCGTCTATGACGTTCGCGATTTCGGTATAGCCTCGGTACAGGTTTATCGCCGAAATATCTAGGTCTGAATCGCATTTGCCGAGACGCATATACGTTCTAAAATATCAACAAAAAAAGCACGATTAAAGTGGCGGGAGAGAGAAAGAGAGATAGAGACGAACAGTCAGACAGAGAGACAAGCAAAGAGAGAGAGAGTGAGACACACACACAGAGTGAGTGACAGATAGTAGCGTATTGTGTTATTATCGGTTTGATTTAAGAATAAGAGAGCAAGCAGCTCATCTGTGCAGTCGTATATATAGGACGCGAGGAACGTTTCGCTGCAGCCACTGCGTCCCCACCCTGCAGAGTCGGCGGCAAATAGTATACGGTCGCAGTACTATTTTACATATTATATTATATTATGTAGGTATCTACACATATATTATTATATTGGGTATGCGCGTCGAAAAATAAAACGACGGTATTTACACTTATCATTGCGGAATCGCCGATGGAATACGCACGCGCTCCGAACGGGACGTTATACGACTGTGCTGCAGACGACCGTCACGATATTAATATAATATTATTATATTAATATTGTCGTATCGCTATAAAGTGTTGGATGTATATATCATATTATTATTGTATTGCACTTTATACACGCGGTAGGTAGGGTGTACCCACTTTTACGAGGTTTAAAATCATATTCACGGACGCGAATATTCGCGGGATGCGCAAAGTCCACGCGAATCCGCCGCAGACGACGACGACGAAGCGCATAAAAAAGTAATAATAATAATAAAGCGCGTACGCCCCGACAAGACAAACCGCCGTCACCTCCATCATCATCATCAACATCATCAACATTCATCATCATTCATCATCGTAACGATTACTGTGTACGGTTCGGTGTTATCGAACGACCGTCGTCGCGTGTTTTTATACGGTGAATATATAATAATAATATTATTATCTACGCGATGTACTAATGTTGTATTTTGATATATTTTATTATAATAATTTAACATTATATTATTGTTGTTTAACACAACCGTTGTGCACAGTCAAACGTATGAAATATTAATATAACGATGGTCGTGATGATGAGCAATACGTCTTGTACGTATTTATAACATTATCGTTTTATAGTCTAACGCGCATAATATTATAAAATTATAATAACATCCAAGTAACCCGCGATCGTCGTTAACCTACCTATTATTATTATTGTCGTTTCACGCATATTCACGGCCAGTCACTGAGGGATGTAATATATCATTATTATATATTATACGCACCTGTACGCGTAAATGGACAAGAGGTAAGCACTACACGCGTAAATCGATCATTCATCATTTCGACCGTTCATTTAAAAAAAAAAAATGCCATAATGATATACATACCTAGGTGAGCAGATGAAAAACGCATTTTTTCCATTTTTTTTTCATAATCTATTATATATTCTATTGAAAACGTCAAGTGCAATATAATGTGGCGCCGATATATTCGACCGCATATTTTTTTTAAAAATATTATTTGTAATATAAATTTTTTTGTCGTAGTACAAATATAATACATATACATATAGTCGCGTGGGAAAATCGCACAATGATTCGGTGACCCACAGAAGTCACTTTATACAAAGCTTTCTACCGCACACACTTTTGTCCGATGGATTCTTCTTACGCCGCTCTACTTATATTTGTTAGGCGAGAAAATTATATGCTTTCCATATATTTTAAGTCGATATAGTAGTCATGAAAAAACGCGTACCGTCTTAATTTACTCTTATAAGTTTTATTTTTCTACTGTAGCTTTTTATAATGACTATGCGTTTTTAATTAGTTATTTCGTGTCCTCTAGAAATCTCGATTGTATATTTCAATATATTTTTAATCAATTGGGTTTTTGTGCATGCGTCTTAATATTTGAATAGTTATCCCTGAAATAGCCGGTTTGTTCGTATTTTTCTTCTGCAATATTAAAAATGGTTTTATATAAAGTTAAGTTAGGGAAAGTTTGTTTAGAGTAGCTTCATAAGGAATATAATATATAAAATAATATCAACAATAACATATTTTACTTATTGAAATAAATGTTGGAAATGTATAATAATATACTCAGTAATTATAGATTTAATGCCTAGATAAAGCTCATCTAATATACGCCTTTGCTCTATTTGAGTTAGAAATTATACTAATTATAGAAATGTGTACAATTAATTCAAAAGTATTAACAAATTTGTTATCTAAGCTTAAATAAATTGTATTTGTAGTATAAATAATAAATTATTTTAACCTTGTGTACATTTTCAGTATATGATTTAAACATCGGAACTAAACTTATTTTTATTATAAAGACCTCAATCAATTTAGAGCTCGTTTAAGTACATAAGGACCAACGAGAGGGCCTTTTATATATTATTAAGAAGTGTATGGTATATGTAATATATTTATTCAAATTTATGCATTCTATTAGACGTATAACCATTATTTTATTTAAGCCATTAATAAAATATATAAAATGTATTACCTATACATTATGTTTTTCTTAAATTCGATCACAATAAAGTATTGATAAGATTGTTTATTTTGAATGCCTATACCTGGTTTTTATATTTTAAAAAAGGTTCTTTATATATATAAATAATTTATTATGGTGTGAGTGTATTAATATATTTATATATATTTAACTCCGAGAAGAAGATTTGAGTTTTAAAATTTTTCTTAAAAATGTGATTGATTGATTGATTGGTTTTCACACATATTTTTTTTATCGGAAAACACGTTTTTGGGTATTAAAAATGCTCTAGAAGTTTCATAATATTACTTTATTAGGTTCCTACTAGTACCTACTAGATTTGAAATCAATCAAAGTTGGTATAATTTTGGTTTAATTTAGGTACATAAAAATACTAGGAAATAATAAATTGAAAAATAAACAAAACACTTTTACTACGAAGTTTTTACTTTTTAGTTGTACGTTGTTAAAATATCTGTTTTTAAAATAAATATAATGGTGCATCGCAAGACGTAATATTATAATGTATTATAATATTATAATATTATGTTATTGAACTATTGAAGAACATATATGGTTATGTATGGTTTATACAATGTGAATTTGCTTTACAAGTGCTAATGTGTAAAATGTTACTAGAAAAATGGAAAAGTTGGAAAATAGTTATCATTCGAAGAGTAATGGATTTTAAGACTGGGATTTTTCGAATGTTTGATTATGATTTTGTATTGGCACTCCATATTTTGTAGAACATATTAATAATACGTCTACTAGAGTTTGTTAAGGTTTGCATAAAAAAAAAGCTTTGTGCAAAAATACTTAGTTTAAAGTTAAGTGTTTATAAATGAGATAGTTTTTTATAATTCTATACAATTAAGCAGGTATAGTTTAAATATAAAATGCCTATGTAAGATGTAGTATATTGCAGTGGCGGATGTAACTGATTTAAGGGGTCAAGTAATAAGAGCAAATCCATAAGATGAGGGGCCTTGTACCCCACGCACCATAAAAATATTTCCTAACTATGGTGAAAATATTTTCAGGAAAATAATATGGTTGCGTAAATAATTAGGAAATATTTTAGTTATATTCTTTGGCCAAGAAGTTCATATTTTTTATTTATTTTTTCAAATAAATAAGTTTACTGTGTATGTACTGTGTGTCTATGTCGAATTTAGATAATAGTTAAAACTTAAAATGTTTTACAAAAACATTAAAAAATATTTAAAAAACTTGAAGATATAAAATTATTCGTTATAATATTATAAAGGTTTAATTTGAATTATACATTTTTAAATTTCGAACTACACACCATTTTAGAGGCTGCTATTTACACAATAGTCAATGATAAAGTTAACATGTTATATTATTATGATGGCAGAGTGAACTTGTTTTTCCTATGAAGCAACTACCTTAAATAAGTATCTAACTCCAATTTTTAGTTTTTAATTTAGGTTATTTTAGTTTCGGCGATAACAGACTAACAGAGTTCTTGGTATTGGTGTAATTTAATTTGTACCGTATGGGAAAACCGATGCCGTGAAATTGATTACGTGGTAGCAGTTGTAGTATCGATTATAATTATAAATTATATTATTTATGATAAATAGTAGTGGGCAGGATGTAGAATAACTCACATTTACGTAGGTACTTATATAGGTAGGCAAGTCGAATTAGTTCAATCTTTTCTACTTTGTTTAATTTTAAAATTTAAAATTTAAAATTTTCCTATATGTTTAAATTATTTTAATATAAAAACAATGGTGAATTATAATCCAGTTTGCTAAACGACCGTTAAATCTGCCACTGGTAAGATGTTAGTCATATATTATTGTAGTTTGCGTTATCTTGCACTAGATAATATTGAAATAATATTATTATTTCCGTAAGCTGAATGCATAGCGTGAAATATCTTTACACATTATGGATAATGATTTTTAATTGTTAATTTAAAACTTTTAAAATTTAAAATGTGCACTATAATTATATACCTGTCAACGTACGAAGCAAAGAAAAAAAGTTTAAGCGAATTGTAAATAGCTTGCGGTTATAGTTGGGTACCTTTTCACAACACAATATAGAACTATAATTGCACAAATTCGGTGTTATATGTTTTTGTGGTTTTGGTTTACACTTTTTCGGGTACTTAAAATTAAAAAGTGTAATTTGGATATGGTATGTTTATGTTTATAATTTAAGAGGATGTCAGCGCACTATTCGTTTTCTCTCTCTGGCCCACGCGCAACATAGACAAAACGCGTTTACGCAAAATCATTTTTTCTATGCGTTTAAGTAATCTTAGAGTAAAGTCACCCATTACAAAAAAGATGAAGAATAATACTTTTGAGGGAATGACAGATCGATTTGTCTAAATATTGTCTCAAATC
>NC_042494.1:147461299-147499485 GCF_005508785.2 Acyrthosiphon pisum
AAATATAAAATCGATGTCATTCCTTTAAAAATATTATTCTCTATCTTTTTTGTAATGGGTGACTTTACTAGATTACTTAAACGCATAGAAAAAATGATTTTGCGTAAACGCGTTTTGTCTATGTTGCGCGTGGGCCAGAGAGAGAAAACGAATAGTGAGCTAACATCCTCTTAAAAAATAAGGTATTCGTTTGAATTGCATGTATTTTAATTTTTATGAAGCTTTTGATAAAACGTAGTTTTTTTTTGGTAAAATCAGAATAGTTTTTTGAATGTAATGATTTATTATAGCTTTCAATTTTAAAACACTAAGCGCCAAGTGGCACACCCAATTTCTGTAACGCTCTTTAAACCGGTTAAACGCTACTCTTATACGGTAGGTCAAGTTAGGTTTTATAGTTGGTACCTATATGTAAGAATAATATGAAGAGAAGGAGAGAGTGAGAGGTACACACGGATAGGGAGAGAGAGAGAGAGAGAGAGAGATTATAGCCAAGTATCTGGGCTGGTTTTGAAAAAATATGCATTCATATACTATTTTCAATATGATGTAGGTAGGTGGGATCAAACAATACTCAATAACACCATCATTATTTCATTTGTATCATTATTTAAATTTTCAATTTATAGTATTTAAACATTTTAAACATAAAGACTTATTATTACAGCGGTAAAATCTAGAATACTTTAAAGTTTAAATTATTGTGTATGTATTGTTATATAAAAATCATAATTAAACAGGTGAAGTTAAAACAGTTAAAATAAATTTACAAACGTATTTGAAGAAAGTCCTAACTTATAATGTAAGTAATAATAAGTATATTATTATCCTGACAAATAAAAAAAATCTCACAGAAATATATACCTACGAATACATTTTGAGCATTCAAATTTCAAAATTGGCTTGATATAATAATTATTAAAAGGATGTTCCCTTTATATGTTGTGTCGCAGCATAACAAATTTAATATCCGTAGAAGTATAGAACCAAAACTATGGCCTCTATAGGTTATTAAAGTTGATTGACCTCATATATAAAATTTAAAGATGTGAACATTATCTGTGGTTTCTATAGTCCTTATTTTTATCAATACCTATTCTGAACCAAGGTATCGGGGAATAAATATTTTAAATAAATAATTCGATCAAATTTTATTTTGAATTTCTAATATCAAAATGTCATTAAAATTAAATTGTTAAATATTCTTTATATTAAATGTTATTAATAAACGTCTACAGTTTTGGTTGCACGAACGTTACATTTACAATGTGCTTATGATGGTGGATAGAATGGACAGCTAAATGTCTATTTAAGAATATTATGAATGTCATACGTTCCTGCACGATATTATGTTGTATTATATCTTTATTATTTAAACGTTAAATATTAATGCGATCCGATTAAAAAAATACAATAATTTTAAAATTTGAATTTCATTTGATTGCATATGTGATTTAAAATTGTATATGGTTTTAGAAAGTATGCCAAGTTGAAGTCGTCGTTTTCAACTGGCTGGTATAGTGTTGGACTATAATAAAGTCAACGGCCATAACAATAATAATACATTAAGATGATCGACGAATCGAAAACAGCCTCGCACGACGAGACCGCAGCCGAGACAAAGTGCGAGCCACCACAAACATCCGCCGCACCACCCGACGAAAATGCCGAGGCGTGGCAGACCATGAGCGTCGTGTCCAAGTTCAAGTTCATCTTCGATCACTGCACAATCGAGCCCATGTTCGGGTGTTACATCATGACCAGCGTTCTGACGGGGCTGTGCACGCAGAACTTGAACCTTCAGAAGGCGTGCCGGGTGAACCTGAAGCTACCCAACAGCACGTGCTCGGCGCTGGACAACCGGAACTCGGACGACTACGCCAGGGAGGAGGTCATGGTCCAGGAGCTGGTGACCGACATGATCATATGGAAGACGATCGTACAGAGCAGCATACCGATGGTGTTGATCATATTCATCGGGTCGTGGAGCGACCGGAACCACAAGCGCAAACCGTGCATGTTGGTGCCCATCGTGGGCGAGCTGCTGACCAGCGTGGGGCTGCTCGTCTGTACTTATTACTTTTACGAGCTGCCCGTGGAAGTGGTCGGCCTGGTCGAGTGCCTGCCTCCAGCCATGACCGGTGGCTGGATGACGATGGTCATGGCCATATTCAGTTACATAGGTGACGTATCTTCGGTGAGTTCAAAAACCAAAGGTGGACATCGCGACTATATAGTCGATTCGATACGTTGATAATTATTGTATGGTTATACAACTATTGTCCACGACTTTCTAACAGAATCCAATCTTATCGTGTATTCTTTTTTAAATAACGATACTGCGCGGTTGAAATATTTGGGAATTGGTGAATATGTTAATTCCTAGCTGAGTAAAAAAAAAATTAAAGCTTTGTATAATAGTTTTAACATATGTCAAGCGTTAAACAAATATTAACATTGTCCGGTGTACAAAATTGAAATAAATACGTTTTCGATTTACAGATTTATACAGATTTTTCCCAACAGTGTCTAATTTTCGTTGGCTTTTCAGGTAAAATACCGTACGCTAAGGATTGGAATAGCGAACGTTTTTTACTCCGTAGCCGTCCCCATCGGCACCGCATTGTCGGGTGTATTGTTCCGAGGACTAGGATTTTACGGTGTGTACACCATAGCCATAGTGATGTACGCATTTACGATTTCATACGGCTGGATATTTATCAAAGAACCAAAACCAGAGACATGTTTAGAAAGCAAAGAACCACCAAAGTCCATGTCTTGTTTTTATTTGATCGAAGATTTTTTTAGCCTGAGCAATATCAAGGAGGCCATTCGAGTGACGTTCAAGGAAGGACAGCACAACAGAAGGTTAAGGATCATTTCCTTGTTAGTTGTCGTCATTGTCGTAATGGGTCCTTTGTATGGTTCGTAAATTAAAATATAAATACATTTATTTTATCAAATATTTTTAAATATCATAGAATGTTACATAATTTAAATTCAACGTATAATAAATATTATACTTTATATATTATTATGTTAGAAATTAATATACATTGACGCTTTATAATCTAACTATATTCATTATATATTATAAATTAACGACTTCTCTCCTGTCAATTAAGTCCCCCACGTATAAACTCTATCCTCGCGACGCCTCGAAGCTGACCAACGATTAATTAATATTCTTTTAAATGGGTCTTTGGATACACTAGATCTTCTCTCGAGAATCCTCTTTACAGTTCCATCGTACACTAGGTACCCTCAATCTGCAGCTCCTTTTCGTTATCTCCAGTCACACCAACTCGTACAGACATAACCATCTGTTGAATTTAAAAATCGAAGTAACTCAATTAGTTTTCTGCCCCTTTATAACTGCTGTTTAGCGTGCAAGTATATTGTTAATAAAATAAAATAAATATTACAGTCATTATACTACTCCTTTAGATTTTTTTTCAACGTAGATACCTACATTAAATACATTTTATGCGTATTATATTTTAACAAAGAATATATTGTTGGAAAAACACTATCACTACATTTCAATTCGTTGAATTAGGTACTGTAAAAATCTACACTTATTATAGGCTACTACCCCTCACAACCTCTAATATGTACGAATAATTTATTATAACGGCCTATGATAAACGTTACGTTTATGTGTTGGTGTGTTATGAGAATTTTTCTTAACTCTTAAGTACTAACTTTATTTTGTATAAATAACATAACATGAAATTTTACATAACTTATTATTGCAGTTATTAATTATTATTATACCATTAAATATTAATAATATCCAGAACCCCCTCATCAAATTTTGAGCTCCTGTACTAAATTTTTTTGCAGACCCTATAAAATATTACTTAATATAAAATGAGTATTCCAATCAAAATTTCAAAAATTACAAATTCATTTCAACTGGCTCCTAAAGTAGCTAGGCATCTGAACTCCAGGTCCAACAGCCCCCCCCCCCCCTTGTGGGACCCTGATAATACTGTCCATATGTATTTTATTACTTCATATAATCAAACTGAATACAACTGTGAGATATTGTGATTGTAATACAGTATCCAACTCGATTTAATGGATTTTTTTATTTTTAGGGGAAATGTCAATGATGTACATGTTTACACGATTAAAATTCAATTGGAATGAAATTGACTTCAGTTTGTTTTCCACATATGCTATGGTTACCAATCTTATAGGTTTGCAGTGTTATAAAAAATACTATTTTTGTAATGTATTAAAGTATCAGGTACTCAAAACTTTTAAAAGAGTATTTTAAATACTATTTATTTTTATCAAATACTATATTGTTATGTTAATAATTAGGTACGATACGGTTGCAGATACGGGTTTTTTCATACTTTTACTAATTTTAAATATAAATAAAGTTCTGAATGCGGGTTATATCAACTAAATTTAAATTATTTACAAAATACAGTAGAACCTCGGTATCTCGAAGCCTCAAGAAACCAAAAAAATTAATTTGACATTTCGAAACTTCAAGTTACCGAGGTAATTTAAAATAATATTATGTGAATGAATTAGAGCTGCAAAAAAAATTCGATACACAGAAACTTCTATGTACGGAGTTTGAGATACCTAGGTTCCACTGTAGTAAGTGATAGTTAACATTTTTAAATAGTTATCAAGGTGAACTCATTTTATTATGAAAGTTTTATTATTTAATATAAATTATTTAAATGATAATTTATGTATTTAATCATATAAATGCTGATTACGTTTTAAAAATATGGCTTGCTCAAAATGAATATCATTTATATTAATAGTTTTTTTTTTCTTTAAATTAAAGCTGAACTGCGCAGCAACACTAAATAATATTTTTTCTCCACAGATGCATTACTAGGAATACAATTAAAATTCACTCAAATACAGTGAAATACTTCTAGACACTTCTAGTATTTAGATACAATATACTTACAATATACCTATTTACCTTAACTCAAATACTTAACACCACCGTATAATATGTTTGTAATAATTTACCAACGGATTATTGGTTTTGTGGTGTTAATAATTACTGTATAGTTTTGACTATAATTTTTATTTTCATTATTTAGGTACGATGTTTTCAGTTGGTGTGTTCAGTCACAAGTTGGGAATCGACGACGCCTTAATTGGAGTAATGTCGTGTATGAGCAAAATATTAGCAGGATTTGTTTATGCGTTTGCCCCTACTGCTTTCATATTTTACTTAGGTGAGTTATATAAATTATAATACTTGTAATTGAATATCTAGATTAGTGTATTTATTTTTATTTAATCATAGAATATTTACTATGAATAATCTACAAAACGTAGGAAAATGTTTAATTTATAAAATTCACTATAGTCTAATGATGTATTATGTAATACTTGTCATATTATGTTCACAGCACCACTTGTGGAAATCATAAACGGTACATCGTTTATTGCTATGAGATCAATTATTTCCAAGCTCGTGCCGTCCGATGAGTTAGGTAGGCATGGGCAGTTTTAAATCACAAATTATCGTGTTAATCGTACTGAAAATATTTCAGGCAAGGTGAATTCAATATTTGGCGTTTGTGAAGCTTTGGTACCATTGATTTATGGACCTATGTACAGTTCTGTGTACAAACACACATTAAAGACATTTCCTGGAGCGTTTTTTTTACTCGGTGGCTTGTTAACGGCTCCAGCAGCGATTATATTCCTGTAAGTATATCGTACAAGTGATGTAGGTTATAATATTATCATGCACAATAATATGATAAATTCGTCGTAATATACATTCACCTATTCGCATGTTGAATTAAATTTTAATAGATGGATGTACAACGAACATCTAAAGGAACGGCGAGTAAAAGAGTCGATGGCCAGAAGCGGGGTGGAAAATTCGGACGAACACTGCAAAAAGAGATAGTTTGGACATCAGGTTATCCTCACAAAACATTGATTAAATAATCTCATTAAGCAGACAAACACAGCCTTTCATGATTTCGAGGCTATTATATGGTGTTGAATGTTGGACAATAAAGTACCTATTTTAAACGGCACACGGATTAAGCGATGCAAATAAGCAAAATGGCCAATATTATTCACCGATAAGGCGTTTTTATTTTTTGTACTCCTATTTATACGTCATTATTTTTAAGATATTAATATTTTGTATCATTTTTAAATATGTTAAGGCGTTTGTGAAAACTAATTGCTGAACAGTTTATGAAAAATGCATTTACATTATGATACATCCGTGATTTGTATACCATAACCATAATGTTTAAATTCAATTACCTATTTTACCTACTTATACAATTAACGTATATGAAAAACATATAGGTACAGTGATCAAGGATTTACATAAAACGTAGATTTCATGTAATTTGTCATACAATAAAATAGATCTAGATGAACAGAATTGCCAAAGAATGAGGAGTGATTTAAAAAATAAAAATAAAAAACAAGTCAAATTATTTTACACTTTTCTGAAAATATCTTATTCAATTGTTGAAAAAAAATATATTTTTGCCCAACCGCATTGATTTCCTGGCCCTGAATTATAGTTCTAAGTGTGGACAGTATATGTCAATATTATTACTATAATGATGATAATAATAATTTATTATATTATTATATTTATTTATACATTGACATTTGAAGGTTTAAAGTGCATTATTACAGTCTAAGTTAGATATATACGCATGCATATTCATGACAAATAATTGACAATACTATTATATATACAATATATAGGCATTGTTTATTATTTAAGTTTTACAATTGAATCTTAAAGTGTAATTTTCCTTACACAACACTACAGTCATCTGTAAAATGTACTCTATTATTTATATGACCTTTTAAATGGGGGGGGGGGATCGTTATATAGTTATAGATACACACTTGTAAATAAATTATTTAAATATTTTCATTTCGATCGAGCACATAATATCCAGGAGAAGGGTCCACGGGGTCTGGATTATATCAAATTTTTTTTAAGTACCTACCTAAGTAGAATCATATCATAATCTTTGGTGACAAAAAAAAAAAAAAATTAAATTGCAATTAAATACGTGTTACTGCTATACAACGTATTAATTATAACTAAATTACAAAAATATTATATTCAATTTAGTTGGAAATTGAAGACAATGAACAATTGTGTTTAGACTTTATAGACTATAGTACCTATATATTACCTTACCCAAAATAAAATCATGTCTACCGTATGGTTACGGTACACATTTTTTTTTTGTCATGTTTGAATTTAATAGTCGAACATTTATGCTATATTGTGTTGTAAGTACTGCTTGTAGCATCCATACCTATAATTCATATAGGTCAGTGGTGGCCAACTACGGCCCGCGGGCCAAATCCGGCCCGCCATCATTTAATATCTGGCCCGCGAAAGAAATATAATATTTTACATTTACGTAAAATTATATACCTATACCTAAAATTCTGATGACTTAAAAGTAAAAAAAAAAATTATGGCCCGCGGTAAATTTTTTTTTTTTTTATGGCCCGAGTTAAAAAAAGTTTGGCCACCACTGATATAGGTAATCAGAATATATGTATACTTAGATGATATTGTAAGCATTTATACCAACTCTGTATTCCAAGTATTTACATGCCGTTCACACAAAATAAAGCTCATGGATAATCTTGAATCCAAATAACTTTGAATGTAAATTCAATAATGTAAAATTATGATACAATAGATATTAAAGCATTTTCAACACATTTTTGATTAAAATCAATGGCAGGAAAATATAAAAGTTAGTTTATGGGAGTCATGTATATTATACATAATATTTTTGGTACATAATATATAGATAGGTAATATATTTGTAATAATAATATATATGTGGGTACTGGCAGTCCTGTAAAGAATACTTTTAAAAAGTACTTGAGTAAATACTCAAATACATTTTTTTTTTAAGTATTTAAGATACTACTCAAATACTTTAATTGTTAAGTATTTCAAATACTACTCAAATACTTTTCAAATACTTTTGGTTTTTAAAGTGGGTTTCTAATTATCGTAATATAAACACGTAGGTAGTAGGTAATCTAATAGTTATCTTATAGTTTCAAAGGGAATATTGTTATTCAATATTCAATAACTTTTTTTAGAAATCTGGTTTTCACAAACCTTTGGGCTTCGGCTAACACAGAAATAGAGAATATTAAATAAAATTATTATTCCATTATTGTAGTTGACAATAATATTTTTCCAACCAATTATTTCGAATAAAAATAAAATGTATAAACCAAAGTATTCAATACCAAAAAGTATTTAATACAAAAAAAAGTATTTAAAATACCATTCAAAATACTTCATGCTGAAAGTATTTAAACAGTTATTCAATACTTAAAAAAGTATATGAATACTTTTACTCAAATACTTTTACTTAAATACTTTACAGGACTGGGTACTGGGTACCTGTAAATCATATTAATATATGAATATTATGTTTTATTTTTATTTTTTATCTCAATATTTGGAGATATTTTATTATACTTTTTGACTTAGAAAAATCTTAAGAGGTATTTTTTCTATTTTACTGTGACACAAAATGCAAGTACACGTTTATCTTGGTTGGGGTATGGTAAATAAGTATCTAACTCAGGAATAACGAACTGTGGAGTTGGAAATTGTAAAGTTAATGACTTTATACAATGTTTTAAGGTTTCTTTGAACTGTCATGCAAAAATCGGATCAAGTGAATACTATTTAGGTACCTAGGTAGGTATCATTAATAATACGAATAATAAATTAATATTAAAATGTTTTTTTACGATAATCTATAATAACCCAGTTATAAAATCATATTAGATGTAATGACATTTTAGATATATTTAAAAAATATTTTGTAGAAATGTTTTTATGTACAACAGTACCGGTGATTATATTTTTATTGCTTTATTCATTTCGCAGTATATATTTACACAATAAATAATACATTATAGTAGTATAATGGGTACATTATATTATATTTAAAAAACACAGTGGTTAAAATTATTTTATGTCTGACGTATATAATCGTTATTACTTCCGGGATTTACAAATCGGAACAGAAGTGTAGATGACAAAATATGTTAATTTTTTTCTAAACTACCTATTAAAAATAATAGAATTTGTTTGTCAAAATCAAACACTATATAAGCTATATCAATTTCAATATTTGAATGCTAGTAGGTAGCCGGTAGGTACTTACCTATTGAGTCGGACGCCTGTACAACATGGTGTGGTTACTGGTTACTGCGGGTAGAATTGTTTAAAATGAACACAAACTTAAACATAATACTAACACTTATTATCATCCATTAAATTAATATTTCAGATGTTTATGAAGTTTATATTCTCTGCCGATATCGATTAATTATTATACTCAATAGGTAGTCTACGATAGTGGAAAGTACCTATAATATAATTAATACAAAATGAATCACGGCCCACAAAATGAGAGTATAATATAACTGACAAGTGACAAATCACTATATTGATTTATTAAATTGTAAGTGATGGTTTATGCAACTAGATATGAAACATTTCAAAACTAATCGGGTCCAAACGTGATATCTAATGAAGTTATAACATTAATTTTAAGAAGTATAGTAAACAATAATATTGTACATAAAAAAATATTAGGTGTTTTACCATTTAATTAAATTTACCATATTGTAATAAATAAGGGCAAAAATTAAAAGTGTGAAAATTCTCACCCAGGGCCCAAACACAAAATCTGTAAGTGGAACCCCGGAGTAAAGCAAGAGTCCCTATATTTTGTTTAGCCCCTCCTGTAATTTGCCAATTTTAAATTAAATTAAAATGTTTACAACATTTACCTATATTATTATACCTATATTGGCTGTTTAGTATTTTATACTCGAATAATATATTACATAGACTATATTTGAACGCCCATTTACAAACGAGACTAGGTTATTCCAGTAGGGGTAGACTATTATAGTACCCAAGTCTAACTCTAATAATACTTACGATTTAACGGTGATGATGTGAAAGCTGATGCAAATGCAGTAGCGGTGGTGCAAAAACTGGTTAAGACCTGAGATCTCATAGAAAAAGAGTGGAAACCAAAAGGAAAAATGCTTTGAGTGGCAGATCCCTGTTGTAGTCATTCCGCATTGTGGGACACTTGATGAACATGACGACGAGAAATCGTAACGTCAACGGCGCCGATCTCTCAGCTAGAGGAATTCCCGGATGAGTACGCCTGGAATGACCAGCAGTGGTAAGTCCTGGTGGAGACGACACCTGTAGGAGGTTACATAAATACACCTTATACTCTAAGGTGACTGATTTCGAGTGGAAGCAAGGGATTTGGAAGTGGACCGGAACGGTAGAGGAAGGACCCGGTGACATCTGCCGTCCACGGGTAAGGCGACGGTCTCCTGAACCGTGGACGCAGACTGTAGCGCGGCCGTCGTTGAGACGTCACCGTGTGTATAGTGACTGCATAGAAGATACGCCTGGCGACGCTACGCCGTTCATGGGGGAGACGAAGGTCTGTTCCATGGATTCAGGGAGACAGTCATGGTTCTGGTAACACCTTAGATCATATACAATAATAAAACAATACATTGTATATGATCTAAGGGTAACACCAAGCCCACGAAAACGGACAGAGAGGAGCCGTCCTGCGTATCCATGGGCATCGACCAGACGATATTAACGGATAATGAAGAGCAGCTACAACCGAATAACAGTCGCTTCCTGTTGGGATAGGGGTTTGTATGATTATTATTTCATATTTGATTCACCACGCCTCGTGTCGTGTACCCGGTGGGCGTATGGTACGTCAAAATTGTCGTCTTCATCTTCGTCTCCAAGTATCTTGAATTGAATAATAATTATGATCAGTGAGTTTTGATAAACAATATTATATAGAGTCAAAATAAACCTATATCTGAGTAGACATTTTAATACGTTTACTCAGACAATAACATAACATATTAATAATCTTGCTGAATAAAATTTAAAAATAAACATATTGCACTGTTCAGCTGAAAAGCCACCTTTTAGATTCTGAGCGGAGCGATAAATGTATTGATTTTACAATGATGTATGTTTTTTTTTATTTTTATTTTTATTTTTATTTTTTTGTGTCTGTCATCACTCATCACCTTTTAGAACAGAAAAAATATTGTTACAATAGTAGTTGAAAATATCAAAAATACATAGAAACAATTATTTTTTATAAGTACTTAAAGTTCGATTATTGACAACATTTGTCAAATTTAAAATTTAAAAATAATTTTGTAGTTAAAAATGTATAAATCGTCCAACTTTTATAGCTATAAGGATTGAAAATTTAAAACAAGGTTCCACGTAACTCGTAATTACCTATGTTATTCTGTAACCAAAATATCTCAATAATATAAAAACACAGTTTTTTTTAATAATTTTTTTTATGTTCAAATTTTGATGAAATTACATATTATTTAACCCAGAATAACGATTTGAATTATTTTTTTTGCAATTTTATAATATTAATTCAATTTAACGGCTATCGCGTTAATAATAAGTAATAATAACAATATAAATATAATAGAAAATATTCACACTGACGAACCGTCTCCGCTCCAATGGCCCAACTAGGGGCGGTGCAAAAGGGTCTTTAATGTTTTTTGACGTCTAGTTGCGCTCTATGCTCCGCTCAGAATCATTTTTCGTATATAAAGATTTGAAATTTAATACCACCCATTTGTACAGTAAAGCGACATTCACTTTTTTTCATACTTTCGTGAATATTTGGTAGTGTTATTAAATTATGTTTTTATATATTTCTCTGGCATTTTATGATAAAATAATTTAAGTTTTCAAACAAAAACCTATCATTAACTATAATCGTATTGAATACGATATATTACATGCGTGGATTGTGGTAGTTTAATGTTTTAAAATTAAATATAAGGCAATCGTAATATGCATTTAACGTTGTTTGAAATAACTTATCGACTAAAACAGTTTGATACAATTTTATATAAACTGTACTTAAAATAATGCAATAATTATCTTCATCAGAATTATTAAACGTGTGCATTATTCGATTAATTACCTGCGGAAGTATGGCACTGCGATGTCCTTGTTTTATTTACTAATTATACAAATTCATTAATTCATTTTTGTGTTTGAATAAAAGTTAAAAGCAAAAGAACATTTAGGGCCGGTTGCACAAAAAAAATTTATTGATCCTATAACTTATTGGCTCTATAGGTTTTATCGGTTTGGTAAAATATTTTATTGATAGATAAATATTAAAAATCGTTGCACAAATCATTTCTTATATTATTATATTTTGAGCCACATACTATAATGGTTCAGAGTGGTTCAATTATTTAAGGTTATGGTTCATTAATATTTTGATAATATTGTTCTGTGATAATATAAATATGTTGATAACAGAAGATATGTTGATAAGGTTTCATTAATTTTATTTTATTGAACCAATAAAACTTATTGGACCAAAATCGGGCCTATAAATTTATGGATCAATAGTGACTAATGGTCGATAACTTATTGGTCAATAACTTTGTGCAACGTATTTTAATTTTTATCGATTCAATAACTCAACTTATTGGACCAATAACTATTTATTGAACCAATATAGTTTTGTGCAACCAGCCCTAAAACTTTCAAAAAAGCTTAGGTAAGATAAAAAAAAAAGCTATAAATAAGCGTTGTTGTGAATACTGTTGTAAACACACTGGAATGCTGGGCGTGGTGATGGAACGCGAAATGTGGTCATCTAACTTAAAGTTAAAAACATTATCTGTGTTTGTACATTGGATTTTTTACGGTTCTAAACTTTAAAGTGGTAAAAGAGCATTAAAATGAAAATTAAAACATTGTGAAAGCAAACACTTTTAATAGTTTGACAATGGTCAATTCGCTATATAATACTAAAACTAAAAACACAAGGTTCGTTCTGCTGAACGCTAATTTGCTATATTGTACGTTGATCAGACAGAGAAAAAAATAGTGCGCTGACATATTTTTGAGATGCAATTTATTTTTCAGCTTTAACGTTAATTTCTAAAATAATTAGTACAGTTTTACTGCTATATATTTATATTATACTGCTAAATATTGTATGCTCTGAGCTAATGGCGTAGGTATGCTTAGCACGTAGACAATTAAGATTTTATTCTTTCTACATTTAAGGTTTACAGCACAACTTGAAATTTGTTTTTCAAAAAAAAAAAAACTGACTAATTAAATAGGTTCGTAGGGATATAAATAAATATATATATTTTTTTCAATATTTCAGACCTTTTATTATTTGACCAACTCTATACCTCTCTTTCCCATAAAACATATAACACATAATATGTATATACATTATATATTAGTACATATTTGTCTTAATTATAATTAATATCAAATGTGTTACTGGTTACTATGTTATATAATATGTTTAAATGCTAGATATTTACATGATAATGCTCAAGGGTGGATAGGCCCATAGGGAAATAGGGTTTTCTCTGCGGGCCCCATCTATGTTTATGTTGGGGGGCCCACTCAGGTCTATACATTGTTTTTTTTGCAGAATAAAATATTCACCAAATAGGAATAGTTTAAATTTAAAACTATTCATTTTTTTGTAATTATTATTACTTACCTACAGTTATTTTTAACAATATATTATATGGTAATAATACGACAAGTTAAGAATTTGCTTACGGATCTTTAACATAGTATTTTTAATTTTTATCGTTAATCGAAGACCGAAATATCCTGGTATGTTTCCCTAACCCCCCAAATTATGTTTTTGAAATTTTTTTTGGCCGATATTTAGTACGGAATTTGTACGAATTTGCACGACCTTACGTGAAATTTTTTAAAAAAAGTTTGCAACTAAAAAAGCATTTTCTTCATATTCCGTTTCCCAGTCAAATTAAAAATACGTTTTATTTATAGGTAAAGGTGTTGGATTGAATATCTAATGCGAGCGAAGTGACCAAATTTTTTTTTCAGTTTGGGGGCCCCTTCAAATACTTTCCTGTAGCATTAATATACTACCTATCCACCACTGATAATGGTAATAAAGCTAACACTTTTATAATTCCATATTTAAACTATATAGATAAAATATTGGAGGAATACAGGTACTTGTAAATGAGAACGTATTGTAAATATCTATAGTTAAAATTTTAGTTAGTGGAACACGACGAGAATTGATATTATTTTCTGAACGAAAAACCATTGAATACGACTATATAACTATGCAAGTACAAAAATCTTACAAAAAATCCAATTACAATAAAAAAATTCAACATTTGCATGTGTACATTTTTTTGTTGGTTGCTATATTATAACTAAATTATATTATTTCTAAGTTTCTAAGTTAGATTATAACTTTAAATTTAATTTTGTTATAATTTGGTTGCCAATTGCCATATGCTATACCATGGCTATACTGTAACCGTCAGAGAAAAAATGTGGTATACCTATCCAGTCCAAAAACATAAATTATATTTTTTAAAAAAACAAAAACCTATATAACATATTTGAGATATTTAACTATTCTAGCTTAGTGAAAAATTTAACTCAAAATATCCATCATTGTCAATTTTTGATGAATATTATCCAAGTATTTTTAAATCGATAAAACCAGCTAAAATTCCATGAAAATTTTCTTCAGGAAAATCAATAGGTACTTACGCAGAATTAAATTCTGTGTCCGGATTTAGATTTAATTGGTGATACACTTCAAAACATTTTTTAATGCATTTTTAAAATCTTTGAATCGTTACATAATATAATCAAACCACTTCCAGTCTCTATTTCTAAAAAAAAAAATAATTTTGTTTTTTAAAATGTATATTAAGCCAATGATACGATAATTAACTTTATTTATCAAAATAATTAGTTAGCTTATAAATCTAATTAAATTCAACTAGATGAATTGGTCGTTCTTGTAATTTAGTTATTATTTAGATAGGTACCTACCTTTTTATCTAAAGGGTTCTAAATCCAACTTTTTTAAAAATTGGCGTTTTTATACATTTTAGCTAAAAATGAGTTTGATATGGCCATTTAAGAAAATAAAAGTAAAAAAGGTTTTATTTCATTATTTAGGAAATTAAACCTGGTATTAGTTATACCTTTTCAAACTAAATACACAATTTAGAAAAAAAAGTTCAGCCTAATAATAGTCCAAAATTGTTTAGAATGAAAACGTTCTTTATATAATGTATAATGATGCTTCCAAAATTATAATAATACTATAATATAGGTAATTTTACTATAAACTACATAATTATATGAATCGGGAAAGATTGTATTATACATATATATATATATATATATTTATCATACCCATACACCTGCAGGGGTCGCCAACTAGTCGATATTAATGAGGGGTGGAAATCCAAAACGTACTATAGCCAAAATTGAGGTAGGTCTCGATTCTTATCGAAAAAATATCGATAAATCGATTGGTGTCATCAGAATAGATCAAAGCGTACTATTTCTTGGTCAAATCTGTGATTCAAAATGACTGGTTAATTCAAAACGAACCTTTTCCATACATAAAAATGATATTTAGAAAATCAAAATGTACTTTTTCCAGTTTTACGCCAAAACGTACTATTGCCCATTTTAAAAAAATAGAAACAATAATAAATTAACAAATCATTAACTATATCAAAATGAACTATTTCCAAAACGTACTTTTTTTATGTTATGCCAAAGCGTACTTTTACCCGTGTTATACGTATACCTATATATAGGTAAGTAAAAATGTTATTTAAAACATACTAAAATTTTATTTAAAAAATTGTAATTAAGTTTTAAATTAAATTAAGACTCTGGAATATTTAACATATTTGAATTGTGTTTTAAATATAAATAATAAACTATTAAATAATTTAAAAAAAACCTTTTTTCAAATTGATTTGTCTGGTTGTAAAAGGTTTGTTTTTATTGAAAATTTTAAGATACAGAAAATCAGTATTTTGGCAATAGTAGGTATGTTTTGGATATCCACCCCTCATTTAGAGGAATACAGTTTTAAAGATTAATTATCCCAATATATAATACACGTAATGTAATACTTACACTTTTATGGATTGTATACAAAGTAGAATGTATTAGCGATCAAAAAGTACCTAATTTTTTCTGATGGAGAAATAAGAAAAGAAGAATATTATTAGATACAGCTGAAGCTACCTACAATTTATTATTATGCTGCATGTTATAATATAAATAATATACCTACCTAAATAAATAGTGGTCGATCACCAGATACTTAAAATGTTTAATGTAGCTCACTTGTTGTAAAAGGTTGGCGACCCCTGTCATACACAATAATTAATAAATCTTATTTTGAAATATATAATAGTCGTTTCTAAGTAACGTTTGAGCTAGGGGTTTAGCTTATTCATTCATACTATTTTTATATTTACTATATAGGTATTAAATCGTCGTCGATACTCGATGTTATTCACTGTAATTGTATTGTTATATGAAAAATTTAAACCTTTGTAAATTAAGACCAAAATTAATTTAAGTAAAATAAATAATGTAACGTTGGCGTACCTATCAAACATATGACATTATTTTTATCTAAATGTTGGGCAGTGGGCACACTGATCAAACAAATTAATATAAAAAGTTTTCATTTAGGAGGATTTTTTCATAAGTAGAACAAAAAGATTCTATAAAAAAAACCTTTTCAATCTTAACAGAAATAAATTTGTTTTTGTTTTTATTTTTTTATGACATTTCTAAGATCACTAGGTACATCAATGTACGTCAATTGAACTTAATGAATATTTAAATTGCAATAAATTATTTTGAAACCAAAAAAAATATGTCGTTGGTTAAATATTAAAATCACTCTCCTAAATTATTTTAAATTAAAACGATAGAACCCTTTATTTCTAACCAGCAATGGGTACACGCGTTAACGCGTACATGCAAGTATAATAGCTACCAAAGATTGTAATAAATCCTTTAGAGACCGATAGCTCCAAATCTCTAAAATTAGAAATAATAATTGAATGATATGGAGTTATTTTCATAAATATCTTTTAACCAATTTACTCGTACCTACTTGAGCGTTTTAAACAATTTCATTTATATGGTCAGCGGAATTGTTTTTATATGATATTCGTAGTTTTGTATAAAAAAAGTCGGCAAAATGAATATATGTATAATATACTATATAGTAGGTAGGTACTTACTATTAGATGAATCAATAAACACGGCTGTTTAAAAATATACGAAAACCTTGAAAATGGTATCTATATATGCGTATAATTAAATAAAACCTCATAGTTTTTATTTATATGCTCACAGTGTAATCTATATAATATATACATTCATTCATAATTATTAATTAGTTATAAAAACTATTATATTTTAGAGTTATGAATTTAATTAATGATAAAAATAAATTATTTACAATATTGCATAAAAAATGAAATGTTATTTTTAGTTTTACTATAAAATTAATACATGCTATTTCATATTAAAACAATAATATTATATAGTGCATTTGATAAAAAAAATATAATAATATTAATTCGTAATGTGTAATTTATATGGCATTATATAATAATATATTACATTGGGGTTATTCACATCATGGTATGTTTTTAAATGCCCGAAGATAATAATATTATAGTTTAGTTATTTTACAATTATTTGTTTTTACTTTTAAAATAAATTATGTCCTTGCCACAATAATAGTCTCATGTAATAGAAAATGTGCCAACTAATAACTATGCAGTGAAATAATTAAGTATTAGGAAGTACTATTATCGGCGTGATAACTATTTTGATAATTACCCAATAAGAATCTTTTTAAAGTCCGAGCAAAACAAAAAAAATAAATATCGACCGCAAATGAGGATATAATTCGCCTGTCAACTGTTCAGCTCTCCGATGCGCATACACGATACACCCATTAGTTCTGGCATGGTATACGGTATATACCTATTTAATAGTGGTCACTATATAGTATATATATATTATACACAACGCATATTTTAATACCTCTATATTATACATTATGCAGCGTTGATTTTAACTTAACCTTCGGTTCTCGGGGAAGTCACAAAATTGTGTAAGTAATCCAAACATAATTTTCTGATTTCTGTTCAGGTCACGTCGTCGTATTCCCTGCAAACATCACTATACCACACTTCCACAATGCCTACCTGTATATATATACCCGTCACATAGCGTCGTACGCGCGCGTGATACCTATAATATAATATAAGTAATATAATAATGATAATAATAATAATAATAATAATAATAATAGTAATGATACTAATAATAATAATAGTACCTAACATACGTTTGGTGTATTAATTTTTTTTCACACTTTCCCACTGCTTTAGTTCTTCTGCTCCTGTACATGTATATATGTCAATGTATCGTCGTACCATCCCTATCTGACGACGCCGCCGCCGCCGCACAGTTGTTGTGGAGGTGAGTTCGCACAAAACCTACCTACACTGCAACTACAGACAATGGCTTTATTTTATTTTATTTTTTAGTGTAAATTATAATGGAATACCAGCCGCTATACTTTTGGTGGGGTCGACGTGTGCAATGCATCGTCGTCGATATTAATGTTTGTCGTCGTCGTCGTCGTCGTCGTTGGTGAAATTAATGATCACCCGGCCTATTGTCGGGTCAGGTGTCTGTGTGCGGTCGTTTGCAGTGCGTACCTATACATACATATTATGCATACGTATAGCGTATATGTGTGTCACGTGTGCTTATATGCATAGTTTGCCGATGTAACGCATTGAATTCGGTGAAAATTTACATTCACAGCGGCCCTATATTCTCTCCTCGTCTTCCACTGTCTGCTTTTTTTTCCACACCATATCGATTTAGCCTTTCCTAGGAAACCCCGCAAATACAACGGTTATATTTTTTAATACATTTGGGCGAACGCGCGCGCGTCTGCCCGTGTCGTCCGTGTGCGTGTATAGTGTGCTGTTAATGCTAAAAAGCGATTGTCGTTCATTCATGCAAAAACGTTTAACCGTGACGGACATCACCGCGGAATGGCGTAGCTATATACGTGTAGGGGAACATGAGTGACCCCGGGGGATAAACGTGATGACGCCGCCGGGTACGCCGCCCAAAACAAAAAGTACAGGTAAACAATTTTTTTCTAAATAATCTCAATTCGTTATTAGGTATTTTTTTTTTGTTTTCTCGCGTAATCACACTTATCTGATGATATTATGAGTTAATGTATTTTTATGTTATACTGCGGTACGAGTTCTAAACAACCGTGGTGTACGAACGATAATATTATATTTTGTCAACGTAACAGTAAAAATAACATTTCATGTATCACGTAAAAATAATATACGTGGCGCCAAAATGCTGTTAGAATTTGAGATTTTTTAAAACGCCGAGGCTACTCCGATAGAAATAACAAATACTATATGGTACAGATTGTATGGTTTTCAAAATAAACAAATTATAATCGTACAGATTCAAAATCGCCAATCACTGTATTCTAATATTTAATTTTTTTCATGGGGTTTAGCAATTATACAATTATTGTCGTATAATACACTTATTTTAGGTTTATTTAGTTTAAATATGTGTGTTTAGTAGAGAAGCCATCTACTGACGACACACTTGAGTTCAGGATACGGTTAAGTTAGACGGGGAGAAAGTCACGATTTACTTTTAAGTGTTTTGGGAGGACTACCGGGCATTGATTTGGATCGGATATTGCGTAGTAAATATAGTTATAAAGTTATAGTTATATTATTATTATACTATTATATATAGTTAATTTCCTATAATGTATACCTATAGGACTTAATAACACTTTTTAATACTGTATTTATTTTAGAATTGTATGTAGTGTTTGAGTTGAGATAAATAAGGGGGCCTTAGGTATTAAAAAAACATTGGATTATTGGTTTAGAGTTATATTTGTATATAATAAATAATAATATGTAATATTATAACGAACATATCTATAATATATTACATGATCAATAGATGAAATTTAGGGGGATGATCGAAGGTATTAATTAGCACCTTCAGAATCAGAATTAGCTACTCCGAAATGTCGTGCCACAATTTTTAATTGTTACATATAGATATTCAATTTTCATATTATTATGTTTTCCAATTGCACAAATTCATCATTTTATCATTTATGTTTTGATATATTTTATTTTAGATTTGAAGAATTGTTTGATAATACCTAATAATAATGATTCTTACAGTGAACATTATGCTTGGAGAATACCATACAAAAATAGGTTTTCCCTAACTTGTATAAATTACTTCCAATTTTCTAACACGTTCCTGTTGAGTTTCCACTCTTCCAGCGATACACGAACGCTGATTTCCAGTAGGTACCTATGCTTTGAATCAAAATTTGAGAATAAGACGTTACAACAACGGTTAATTGATTTGTATATTTTAACTATTGAATGAGACATTACGAATAATTCAAAAACTATTAGTTTTAGATAAATAGGTAGGCTGTACAGTATAAAAGCAAGAAATATAGTTTTGAATTCATAAATTGGTACTTGATGTGTTTGTTATTTAATTTACTTATTTGGGCACCTAATATTGTATTAGTATGGTTATATGTGTATTTGAAGTTTATTAAAAAATAAAAGTAAATAAATACTTTTGTAAAATGAACAATAGTATTTTTTATATATTTTTTTATTTTTCATCTAATGATTGTATAGTCTGTAAAGGAACATTTTTACAATACACACAAATAATGTTGAGAGGATTTATAAATAAAATTCAATTCAATAGTTCCTAAACTTTACTTTAAACATTTTTTATATGAAGCTTTGGGTTATTTTTGACGCAGAGGGGTGTGCATAACTATTTTAGCACCACTTAAGCTTTAGGTCTAGTACACTGGGCAGTTATCTATATGACATATATATTGTTTCAAAAACGGTACCGAACGTGATAATATTATATTGTTTAATATAGTTTAGGTAATATTGTCATAAACCATAGTAGTAATTTTTATTATATATTTTACATTTATTTATAATTTATATACTTACTGTTATTTTTATGCTTTGAGATTTTGTAACAAAATATCTGAATAAATCTTATAAACAAAGAAGTGAAGTCAAACTTATTTTTCAACTGTATTATTATTATCTATTGACGTAAAAATGTCAGGTATATAGAATATCGACATGCAAAGATTGTTAGAATTATTATTGATGTGCTTGTGATGACAACCATATTGATATAGTTTGTGCTTTTACCATTTTTCAAAAATCCTATCGCTTTACTCTAGCTATATATATATATATACCTATATACCTATAGGTACTATACCTAAATTCCGGATTTTTAAATTTAAAAATTGCGCGTCAATCAATTTATATGTCCACAGTCACGCAACAATGTATAGTCGTATTGATGTTTGATTGATTGATACGTCATAATAAATGGCCTAATATTTTGTACCTAACTAAATGGGCTAAAAATATTGGTTTCTTGTCGTTTCATTGTGAATTTACTATTTAGTAATTAATACGATGGTATTATTGGTATTGCTTTGTTATTACAGTTGAAAAATTGATTATTTACAATGAAACCTATCCCAATGCCAAAGTTGAATTCAAAGTTTAGACGATTTAGTAAAAAATAACATGTGTGCCATCATCGTCTGAAACGATGTTTTAAAACTTTAAGAGCAATTAAAATTCATTTTTAAATTAAAATGTGCAATGTCATGTTAAAATACCAAGCTCGCGATCCTGCAGGTTACGAATACTAATGTCCTGTTTATGTAATTATATATTTTGTACACAACACACGCATATTGGAGACCGTATTTGAGGCTTATTATAGAAAACAAATTACTACCTATACGAATATGTCGCGTGTTGAATCGTTTTGAATATACTATAGCCAGTTTCATGGTCAAAAGAGTATCCTTATCGCAAATCCATAGATATTATGTCATACATAGGAACAATAATAATGGTGCTGGGTTTAATCATCGACATCAATAATTTCCATGTCCGCTAAAAATGATTACAATAGGTATGGCATCGTGGTTTTTTGTATTATATATCTTTTGTCACGCGTTAACTTCTACGTAAAAAAACAAAAATAACTTTCTTGTTCAATGGTCTAAACTATTGCTAGATAGGCTGCTGTTGGTACGTACAAATTTGGAATGAATATAATATATTATCATATTAGGTTACCTAACGCAGTTGTAAAATATGATATATTATATTCAGTAACATTAATATCCAATATAGGTTATAAACTTATAACTATTATAATAATTACAAAACTAACATTTTATATTGTTTTATATAAAAATACAATAATTGATATGTAATTATTAGTTGAAGATTACATTATTGTTTTTATATCTGTATAAAATACTATAAAATATTATAATGTGGCATTATGTGCTGTATAGTGAATAATATTTAAATCAAAGTATTTTGAAATTTTGTGTACCTACAATGCTTGAAAACTTGAATTAACTTTATATATAAGTACCACTGTTTTAAGTATATTAATAAATAATATCAGTTTTTTTTTTTTTTAAATAAAACATGTAGGTATTTCATTCTAAATAAATATATGTATCTATGTATATTGGTTTTGTATTTCAAAATACCAAAATATTTAAATAAAAAAGTATATAATATTAAAAAATCTCATCATTATTATAAATTTTCTAAAATAAAATACAGTACAATCTCGGTAATCCGACACATATACCACGCTACTGACCACGCTACTGCCGGCTTAACAAAAACGATGAATTACCGGGGGTTCACATAAAAATGCATTTTTACTTTTTGTATTTTACATTTTTACTGATACATATAAAAAATTAATTATTATTATTATTATATAATATATATTATTATTTACTATTTATTTATTGTAATTATTATAAAATATAAATACTAATACGTACTTACATGGTTATATTTAATTAATATTTTAATGAGACAGCTTTAAAAAAATTATTATTTTTTTTTTGGTTTTTTGTTTGAAATGATACTTTTAATACTTTTTCTTGTAGTCGTTTAAGCACCAAAATATCACATGCACTACTCCGTTCTCTTCTGCCCATGAAATGGACGTAGTAAAGGAATCTATTACAGTGAAGTGAGTTATTGTTTGAATAGCTACTTCTCCTCCTTTATCATCATAATTCCCATCATCATCCTTTTATTTTAACAATCTAAGTAAAATATTAAAGCAGGCCCTTATTTTCTTATCAAAAATTTGTATTTTAATATAGCTATACCTACTCGAACAGAAATACCATTAGTAAACAAAATATGTTATTTCTTGAGAATAATAATATTGAATATAATATTTAGAAAAAAAACTGTTGCAAAATATACTACCCTTGTTTGTTCAAAAATATTATAGATACATCTAATAAATTATTAGTAATAATAAATACGATATACTATTAGAATAATTTAAAAATAATATTTATGTTATATATAATATTATTTAAACATATTATAAATTCTATTCAACATGATGTTACTTTTCAAATAGAATATCACATTCGTTTGAATATGACACTCGCAAGTCACAACTTTACTTGGAGTTGTGAGTTGTAATTAGAACAGTTTCACATCAAAAATCATAGTTTCCGACATAGAGTAGGTAGATCTAATATCATGAATAATATGAACCCACTATATTTTACTAATAAAACATTAAATCATAAACTTTTACTTATAATACAAAAGTATATACGTATTACTATTTTTGTTTGACTTGATAATAATATCGTTTGCATATCAATTTCATAATGTACTTATACAGACAACGCATTAAATAAGCTCATACAATATTTGTTTGAACTATTTATATAGATATGCGAAGACCGTCGTATCCAATATTGTAAACCTGTTGCTTAAATGGTTCGTATTTAAATATCATTTATAGTGCTTCTTTATCTTGTTAGTTATCTGGTTGATGGTTGACCCAGTCCAAGCCACCCACGAGTATAATGAATAATCAAATTAAATATAAGCAGGTAAGTGGATGTCGCTCCGCTGTACAGTAGATTACAAGTGGGTCATTGTATAATGGATTGTATTAGACTTTAATTCAATGATATAATATCATTGTATGAGAAAAACGATTCTGAGCGGAGACTGTTTGTCAGTCTGGATATTTTATATTTTGTTATTATTTATTTTATCATATACCTAAGTTGAATTAATATTAAAATATTATAATTTTTTATTCGTTTCTATGGTGATAAACAAAGCGTCAGAATCTAACATAAAATCTATGTAAGTGTAACACAAATTGTATAATATACAATATATTATGTAATAAAATATTAAATTCCGCTACCTACCGCACACCATTCAAATTATTTATATCGGCGTTGGTAATTTTGCAATAATTGAAACACTAAGTTTAAATGGATATATATTATAAAACACTCTAACAATCAGCAACACGAAATGTCAAAATTAGGTATCTATAATTCTGCAATTATGATATTATTTTCAGTAACTGGTGCAAAGTTATCGTTTGATAAGTAGATACCTATACTTGTCAATTCGCGTGTATATTTACGTTTATGACAGGAAATTTGAAAATTTGTTGATCATTGCTTCCTTTCCTTTGCCCGGTACAGTACAATACAGAAATTCCATTTTACGATTCGGGGGAAAAATAGAGGTTTGTCGATTGTTTTATGAAAAAAATGTTATTGTCATACTTTTTTCAATTTCCGAAACAAGTTGTCATTTTCATATCACCTTCCCATAGGGTTCTGATATTTATTTTTTGAAATATTTCACGAAACTTTCATAAAATATTTTATTTTAAAGAAAGATAAAAAAAAAAAATTTAATTTAAAACTATAGTACAAAGTACAGTAAGCACCTCTACTTAATTAAGTGTTAATGAAAATTACTATAGAAATATTTATTACAAAGTACATTATACAAATTGCAAACTAATTATCTATAATATATTCTGTATATCATGATCTGGTATGAAGCATATCAAAAAACACAAGTTAAAAAAATATATTTTTCAAAATTTCAAGAAAGGTGAAAATTTAAAGTTTGAAATATTTCAAAGTGAACATTTCATGTGAAATATTTCATACTTTTAACCCTACCTTTGCCTAATTTAAAAAACGGCCAGGTAGTATAAGATTAAAGTCGTGAACCGTGTCGATTGGCTCGAACTGCGGAAATTAAATACGAATAAAATAAAAATCAGAACTAGCGCTCGATGGCCGTCGTGTGCAGACTTTACTATTCTTGTTATAAATATAGTTTTATTTTCACAAGAAATATACAATCTGTACCTAAAGGCACACAATAAGTATATTATAAAAGATACACATACATCATACCTACATACAGATCTTAACATTTTGCTGGTTTGCTCTTGCAAATATTGGCTTAATAAATAAACAAATAAATCATAATAAGTACCTACCTACTGTACATTTTAGCTTTGTTTTACTGCTCAACATTGTTTTAGTTAAATCTGGATCATACAATATTTAAAACTCATTATTTGATTTGCAAAACCTATTAAATACATAATATATATCTATGAAATATATATGTAATTCAGTAAGTATGTTGCTGAAGACATATAATATTAACGAGGATTTAAACGTTATGTTAATAATATGTATATAGTAGTTTCCTTTTCATTATATATACATGCTGCAGGTACCGGATTATAAAAACTTCCATTTGCCATTGAACTCGATAACTATAATATATTAATATGTATGATTGTTGACGTTTTCTTAACTCAATTGGTAGTGGTATATAGCTAGCTAGTCCGGTTTGAATATTTTCAGATGTCTAATGCGTATTCGAGCGTTTTGTTTCAAACTTTTGATTTTTATGACGAGCTCTATGCGGAAGTGCGGTCTTCGAGTCATCAATATATTCTTTTAATTGTGTTTTCATTGTTACAGACAGTACAGAAAACGAAGACGTAACAGTGGTAGACATTGAAGATGACTCAGCGTTCGCCATTCGAAAGAATGATGGTAAAAAACACGTACATTTTTCGGAAGAGACCATCACAGTGATGATACCCAATCCACCCAAAGGGTTTTGTGACTCGGTAAAAAAACTCCTGGACTTTGTTTGCTGTTGCGGATGTTGTTTTCCAAACTACTTATAATTGTAAGCTTTGTGATAATTAATAATATATTTTTTTTTAATATTAGATATTATGTATTATTATTTTGTATACTATTATTATAATATATTGTATTATATACTTAATTGCACTGTTAAACAGCGCTATCGTGTGTTCTTATTATATTAAAATTGTAAATAAAATAATTAGAAACTATTTTACAAAATGTGTCTAATTTTTTGAATAAATATAAAAATATGTGTGTGTATTTATTTTTAAACGTATTTAGCTATTTAGTATTCTACCCAAAAGTACTCCGAAAAAGTCTGACGAAAAAAAGAAAGGTAAAAAAAGTCCCGAATTTAATAATTATTTTTGTTTAGGTGACTTTATTAAATTGGGTAACCTATATAAGCTTATATTTCAGTATTAGGGATCTAACTACCTATATAATATTATACATGGGTGACACGGGTGATATGGAGGGATTGAATCCCCCCATGACCATTTTTTATATTCTGAGCGAAGCAGTGGCGTAGACAGGGGGGCGTGGGAGTCAGATCCCCCCCCCCCCATTAGCTTTATATTTTGTCTTTGCTTACATTATGTAATATGCGCTATGATGTAATATTTTGTCATATTATGATCTATCGAGCTGTTGAATTTTGACAGTTTTGTCAATATACTGAATACCATTATAATTTTATTTTCGTTTATTTATTGCAAACTAAATGGTAATATTTATTTGGTCGAAATGGTCGATAACGATTGACGACTATGGTTATACTTTAGTATAATTTATAGCTTATCTTATTATTTATAGAGACCTTAGACAACACTATATTATAGTATATATCAGTGGCGCAACTTGATAATAAGGAGCCCATGTGAAAATTTCTAGACCGGGGCCCTTACCAGCTAGCAAGAATTAAACACAGTACAGCACTTGGTAAAAATCGAACGTGGTTCAAACTTTCCTAATATCTCCAAGAACAATTTGAAATTTTCACAAAATAGGTCAAGTAGTTTTTGAGAACCTATATAAAAGCTACAGCTTACAAATATACATTTAACTCTCATGTTTGTTTCAAGATATAATTTCTTTATTCGAAACCATAAGCGTGCGACGATTTAATGGATCCTTTTACCTCATCTACCAGAGTAACTAATGGCAAACATTTAAAATACTATTTTTTACTAATTATTTAAAAAAAAAAAATAAACAAAAATGTCTATCGTAAATCTCAAAATACCTCTCCAGGTTGAACCAACTGGGTCTAATAGACTAATAGTGAATCTAAAGTCTAAACCATTCAGAGACTCTCTCAAAAACACACAAAAAATTCCAGTAGCTTAGGAGGAGATCAATGACATACAGACAAACATTTATTTGTACCTACTATATATATAGACATAGATTGTTATTATTTTCGGCCACCCGGCACCCAATTCATTTTACCAAACAAAATTATTATACATTAAAACTTTCCCCGTGACTCGACCGATTTACTAGTGAAAAATAAGTAGAGTTCTTTTCGAGATATGCTCGTACATACAAAAAAGGGGCTTCTATTTTATAATATATATATATAGATTAATAGATTATATTATATTATTATATTTTGTATATTACACATTATAGTAGGAATATCGTATATGAGAACCCCAAAAATCGGGGGCCCCTGTGAATTGCACACCCAATACTCCCGATAATTGCGCCACTGGTATATATATTATATAATATGTATGATGTATGTGGGCTCGACTAAATGGGCTATACTTCCACAGTTCCACTGGGTGTCTGTGTTTAAAATTGTATAGGATATTATCGTTATTAAGTTATGAGAAATCATTATCGCCACGGCACTATACGGGTTTAGTTCACTGCGTATACATACAACTAATTTAACTGAAATATAAAAAAAAAAAACACTCATGGGATTATTGATAATATTGATTGCACCTATCAATTATCAAAGAGAAACGTAGTTTATAATTATTGTCTGTGCAACTGCAGAATTTCGTATACAGAGTATACAATTTTATTTTACTAGGTACCGTTTTTTTTTATCACCTTTTGGGGCAGTAAAAATCCTTCGATTTTCTACTTCAGCATATTTTCTGGTGGAAAGTGAATCTAGATGATTTTTTGGGAAAAAATTGATCAAAAGTAAAAAATGTTAGTAAAAAGAAAAAGTATTTCTCAGAAGCTTACAAAATTCAGGAAAAAAATAAAATAAAATAAGGAAACCAGTTTTTTTCGCAAAACTTCTAAAAATCGATTTTCTTATTTGTCACCGAATGTTTATAATATTACCATTTTCTATATATATTATCATTTCAAAAATATTTTGACTCTTTTTAAGCTATTTATAGGCAGAACAAATTTAGATTTGTATTAGTTTTTTTTTACATTATTATTTATAAAAATGTTTTTGCTTTGTCAAAAAACTTAAAAATCTAATACTAGGTTTCTCAAAAGTTTGATGTTAGTGGAAATTAAAAAAAAGTTGAGCGTAAATCTACAGTTTTTTATTATGTGCGTCTATAGTTAGACGTTGGATGTTATTATATTAATATTAATATTATTATACCTGTAAATTAACAAAATCTTATACGAATTTTCTTATTTTGTTGTAATTCAAAAACTAATAACCGTAGCAAACGTAGGTACTTAAAAAATATTTTATTTTATTATTTTCTATAAATGAAAATTTAAAACTTTCAAAATATTTTGATTCATTTTGATCTATTAATAGAAGTTTTCATTGTTTTTTTACACTTTTTACACATACTGTATAGCAGATCAGTACCCGCTTGTCACTTTTTTATACATAGTATTTAGTGCGGGAGTCACTATAGTTTGTGATTTATGTTAAAAATATGAATATATTATATTCCACCCCCAATCAAAATTCCTGTGTACGCCACTGATATTATGTTATAGATTATTGCTCTAATAGTCTAATCGGGAAGTCGTAAATTACAAATTTATTATAACTAATCTTTACTTATAGTTCTTTAATAAAATTGTAAAAGCGAATTTCCCTGGGTAATATAGTTTGGTTATTCTATCAAATAAATTAGTCTGTGTCATAAAAAACATTTACAAAAAGAACTGTGGATTTTGATTTATTAGCAATTGATTTTTTGATTTTTCTTAATATATTTCTACATACAACAGGTACCTATAATAATATACCCTAGGAACACTTTTTAAACTATTGTTTTGTGATACAAGTTTATTACAAAAACAATTCATGTTATTATTTATTATTAATTGTTTAAGTTTATATTTTTCTCTCTTTTATGAAAAATGTTTTTTGTATAAAGTTTCATTTTAACTATTATTTCAATTTTTTTCATATAAATATGTTTTTAGGCTATAGATACAAGATTTTTTGATTCTGACCGATTTTTCGTAAGGTATTTGTTGTCATGGTTGCTTTTTAACAAAAACATATTTAATAGTTATTATTCATAGATTTTCCTTGTAAAGGAAAGCCAAAGAAAATTTCACTTGTGCGCAATATTATAAAGACAGCTACTGGACCTAATATAATTTCGTTGTCTAGTTCTCTCCCCTCGCCCGTCGCCCAGCCACCGTAGTGCATTAATTCCACTACTCCTCACATGTCGTTATTTGGGTAAAAGCACAATTATATTATCCAGTAGATATAGCTTTATAATATTTGTTTCAAAATATATCTGCATTAACGGATCAGTGCGCCCGATTGCCTTTGATGGAAAATAAAATAAAAAGTAAATAAATGCAAAGGGCCCATTTACTCATGGTCGAACACACGTACATATTATTATACCTATACATACGTCATGTATTCTCTTTTCTCGTTGTACTAAATTCGATATTTCCCTTTGCCCGACTATTTTTTATCGGGCCGCTATAGAGTGCGTCTCTATATAGGTAATACCTAAACAGTTACATAACAAGTGTTAGAAATAACACGTATTACGCACTCGCACACTATTAAATTAAGTTCAAACATATAAAATGTTATAACGTTATATTAACCTAATACTAGTTGTCTAGTTACCTTAACAATTTTTTTTCCTCGTTCCATTTGAATTTTGATGATCGACAACTCAACATTAACCGTATAGATTATAATAATGTTATTACGTACAGTAGTTAGATAGTATACACAAATTATTAATTTGTAAAATCAAAATAGTATATTCATAAGCTCATAATATATCGTACAGTGTAGTTGTACTAATTGTAGAATGTAGACTATAGTTCTATTTCTCCGATCTCAAAATATTATATTACCTAATTATTATTATACTTTAATGATTCTATTACGTTAATACGGCGTTAACACGGCGTTATAGATAGGCATTTTAAGTACGTCGCTTTCATGTGGAATGTCAAGAGATACCTTCCCAGACAGCATTTTGTAATGATAATATTATAATAGTATTATAATAACGTTATACTAATATTATTCATCATAATAATGTTATAATAATATTATTAAGCAAAAATTGCTGTCTGGGTTGTTTTAAATTTTCAGTCCTTAGCTATAAAAACAGAACATTTTATAAATTTGTAACAATACAAAATATTATAATTTGCAAATTTTCGATGTTTTGACAAAATGTATCAAATTTAAAATGTAATAATTATTTTGTAGTTAAAAACGTTCAGTTTTTACCGGAAAATAGTTCTTAGTATCGTTTTCCTCTTACAGATTCATGATAATAGAATACCTATAACTTTTATTTTATTATTTTAAATTTATTTGTAGTAATCAGTATGAATATATATAGTTATTAATAAATTACTATCCATTATTTTTGTTAAAAATAAATAAATAAAGTAGTTAAAGTTGCCTAATCCGTATGTAATTATAAAAATAATGGTAAATAAAAAATATATATAATTATAAATATGGTATATTATATATATTTACTAATATTATTTTTAATTAATTATCATATTGTATAATACGATTTAATTAATATAATGAATATATGTAGGTACTAAACAATTACCTACATAAAATAGTAATAAATTATTCCTAATAATAAAATCGAAAAATGAAGTAATAAAAATTGAAAAATTGAAAAATAACACAAAGGTAGATTTTAACGGATATTTGTTGTTATAGTTATCGTAGGACTTTCAAATGGGTACAAATGTTTGTGTGATTATTATAATGTATGATGCGTATAGGTTATTAGTAAATTAAATAAATAGAGTTAAATATTCATAATATTTTATAATAAAATATAATGTATTTTCCAGTATACTTTATAAAGTACCTACGGACTTAATTTAAATTATATAGATACAATTATTATATGCAATGTTGTAAAAAAAATTTACTCATTATTTACTTTTTAGTTGAAATTTGTCTTAAGAACATATAAATGCTATTTTGATCGAATGGACATTGTCTGTAGGCAGTCGTACACTCTCCATTCTTCCCGGCTTCAAGAGCTGCTTTGAATCTCGAACCATCAATCATAAAATTCATTACAGAGTTCCTAAAACAGGTTTTATAATACATTATTAAACGAACATGGTTTTTTATTCATTTATTATGACTTAAAATAAAATAAACATTACATACTGTGTTAAAGTATTAATTGAAGTGTCTACAAAATTGTTAATTCCTGATTTTTCTTTAACTTGTTCCGTGGACTGTATATAAGTGCACAGTGCTTTTTGCATACATTCTGTTGTATTTATATTATATTTGGACATGGACTCTTCAAACTTTGTGACTATACCATTTAAACCGGACATTAGATCCTCACCTATAAGTGTTAACAGACATTTTTACTTTTCATACCATATTTATATAACAACAAACAACAAACATGTAAAAAACAAAGAACAATGCATTGAATCATATAAGTCTTATTTTACGTACCTTTCCACTTTGTTTAAACCTCCAAATAAGTAGGCTAAAGTAATTTTCTGATACATTGTTATAGGTTAATAATAACTAATGAGTAATAGTCATTAAGAAAATAATGATAACGTATACAGTAAATAAAAAAAATAATTAAAAATATAAAACAAATTAATTAAAATGAATCAAGGCTGAGGAAAAGTGTATCATGAATAAAATACTATTTGTACGTATAATAATTATAAAAATTAGCAGATATCTTTCAAAATCGCGACGACACAGACGGAAAATATAAAAACAGTATACCTAAGATTTATTTAATATTTGTAATAATTATAGTTAAATAAATTACTGTTTTAACTCACTCCTTCCATATCCTGTGTAACCGGTGCCGACTGGATGAGCACCAAAAAGATTTGTTGTCGAAAATAGTAAGTAAAGAATTTTCGGGATGAAAATTAAAATTCCAAGTCCGACGACAGCGCCAACAACCAGACCTCCTATATCAATTTTATTGGATCCATAGCTACTGACCGAATTACCTTGATATCCCTTAAACAAACAATTTTATTTTAATATAAATTATTAATTGTTTACGTAACATGACTTGTATGCAGTATATTATTTGTTTCTCCTCGTCTACCTGACAAACTCATTTGCTTGTTCTTCGTAATTCACAATAATATTAGGTACTCTACATACAAAAATAACTTATATAATATATTTAAAAAGACCCTAAAATTATAAAAAAAAAAGATACTGCCGTAATATCTAGTTCTAAATCCGTTGATTGACAAATAATTTTAGACGTTTTAAGTTTAATGAATACATATTAATAAATAATAATATTATACTGCAGCAATATGCATTGTAATGTATACCTATATTTAATAGTTAATATAAATATCTGTTTATACTTACGCCCATTCCAGTTGATGATCCGCCAAAAGATGACGGTATGTATCCAAATCTAGCCTCGTGTGGGCGTCCAGAATTTGTTTTATTCTCGTTTTGTACGCCTTCAAAATACGTTACAGGGTTCGGTAGCACTCCACTATATAGTTAGAAAGCAAACGTCAAATATCGTACAAATATACAATGTTGAAGGAATAATTAAATTTAACAGCGGACATTTTTATATAGGTAGGTAATAAGAACGTAGGCAATAAAATATTGGTAAATGTGGCTCGGCGTGGCGCAGTGGCTGAAATCAATCACGCGACGTGATTGAGAGTAAGCAACGGCCGCTGCCACTAGTTCTCGGATGGGTGACCACAGGGGCGTCATTTGGGGGTGAAGGGTGTATATTTGCACCAATTTTTTTTTTAAATGCCTTCTTTAGCCTGCCAACAATAAATATATTGCCGATATACCTAAGTGTTTTATATTATATATATTTTATATTTTTTCAGTATTAAAAAAAAATGTATTGTACAAATGCTTAATTTCCAAGAATATTTGATGTGATTTTGTGGTCCCACACTATTATAATTGATAAAATTTTAACACAAACATTATGAAGAAGGATACCAATAAAATTAATTTCTGGTTTTCTTAAGCTAGCTATATTATATATTTTGAGTATGCAGGGAAAAAAAATTTGTTGGTTAATTAGGTTCGGTTGGGAATTTTATTATAAACGTGATTTATACCCATACATTTATTTACCAATTGTAAACACCACTGTACACTGCCACACTGGTATCCACAATATAAAATAAATACATTAAAAGTACCTACACATCGTTCGTCAAAAATAGTAACAATATTGTGGTATTTTTGTACTAATATAAGTGACATATTAAATAAATTATACAAATAGTCTACAGTTTTTGTCCCCACTTAACCCAACCCCTACAAAAAAAAAAGTTTACCTATGTGGCCTGATAATTATTTGAATGGCCTACAAACATTTTGGCACCAACAAAAAAAAAGTTGAAATGACGCCCCTGGGTGACCACCCGGGTTCGTAGTGCGCAAAAACCTTACGACACATACACGTATTCCTAACCGGCTGTACCAATCCCTACCAACATTACAGAGTAATTACCTCAGTCGTAGAAACCTTAAAATTTTTTTTAAAAATATTGATAAATGAAAACTATATACTGTAATAAATAATAAGTATTAGGTGGATACCTTCAGTTAAGATTTAAATTAGTTACATTGTAAGCGTTACAAAAATACGTAAATAATATTTCTTTATCTAATATTTGTATACACCAACGCGTCGGTAGGTAATCGCATATGAAACATTGATCACTCTGTTATTTCAATAAATATATATATATCATAATAATAAATTTCAGTATTTATTCATATTATCATAATTTAAAAAAGGGCGAACCCTTATAATACTATAATATACCACTTTAGTAATAATGAAGTAGATCTACTATTATAGTTCTAGAACTTAAAAAATGTGTAAGTACAAAGGTACGAGTATGTGTGATTATTAGATTGTAGTTAATTTTAAATACCTAAGTACTGGAGTATTTCTAAATCATCGTTTACAATCATGTAATAGGTAAAATGTTTGCAGATGGTGGTGACATAAGGGTTGGATTGATATCACAGTTTCTGAATTATCTCCTTCCCGATTTTCACGATATATTTGTTACTGATGCAAATAGTTAAAATGCAGATATGCTTGTAGAAAAAAGTGTATCAATCATGTCCAGGTAAATATAATATAGTATCCTGATAATTAAATGGTTATAAATTGACATTTTTAACCCAAATACTTCTGAGCTATGCCTACATTTCAGTTTATAGAAACTAAAAGTATAATTATTTAATAACGAATATTCAGTAGCCACTGCGTGCCAGTAGGTAATTTATAGGTGCATAATTTATTGAACGAATAAAAAATAAAATTTTACATTTATCGTTCAAACACATTTAAGACAATAAGTCATTTCTTAATAGCCGGTACTATTGGTAGGTATATTAAACTTACTTGGATGGAATTTCAAACGAGTTGGGCAGCGCACAAACGACCAGTTGAATAGACGCCAAAACGTATACGACCGATTTGAACACCTGGAAAAACAATGTCGAGATAAAGGTGCGGAAATGTTAAGAGCCGAAAATACGTATTTGTTTTTGTTTACCATTGCAGAGCTGCAGTGAAAATGACAAATATTATTATAAAATAACACAGCGACGTGAGTGTTGAAAATCGTAATGTCTCGAAAATAGGTAAATACAGCGGTTATATATGGCACACGAAACAATATGCGGATGTCACACATGGAAAGGAAAATAAAAGTGAAAATGTATACTTAATAATAATCTGTCGTAGGAACAGAGTGTAGTTTTTCCAGAACCATTGTTGGAGGCTGTTGATGAGCAACCATTTGTGACTCTGCACTGGGAAGATTTTTTTTAATGAACAGTAAACAGTGTTATTATTATTACTTAACGAATATTACCACATTGCATTTCTGTTGTTATGCGTTACGTGTGTTTTGTTTGTCGTGCGTTCACGTAATCTATCTATATATTTTTTTGGACACGTAATACATAATATTATTATAATAATATGGCTGCATTGTGTTTACTCTACAATTAAAACGTTATTTGAAAAAATGTAGGACGTATATGTTTATTAAACGTCGACCGTTTTTCCGGCGGTTGAGTTTTACTCTCATTTATTATTTGTTGTGCCGCAATATAAAAATATATTATGCTAATGTTTTGATAAATACATAACATTATATTCATTAAATACGCCGCAGTGCTTGTTGATACGCATACACTATTATTTGTATACGATTGCACATGCAGTATATTATTGATTCTGAAAAAAAACATTATGTTTGGATTGTAAATAATAATAAATTCCATAAGAGTAATTTAGATTTTAGTGACTATATACCTGCTGGCTGCTACTAATTCATTATAAAACAACGACGAAGACATAATTATTTGAATATTTGATAATACCTATCTACTAATAGAAATATACTGATACGATTAAACTTTCAAATACTTGACTTCAATATGAAATGTATTTTATTTTGTTTAATATCGATGTTAAACCTATATACTATAATAATAGTGTGCAGTATAAGATTTGTTTCTTTTAAAATTGACTGTGGATCCATAATAATATGTAGGTGTTTGTAATATGTTTAATGTTTTATTTATGACTTTAATTTACATTTTTTAACACTGGTTTCAGATAAGCAGGTTTTGATATATTATTCTTATATATTATAATATAATTTAAATCCATTTATATAATGGCGCATCCAAAATTGTTTGTAACTGGTACCTATCCAAGGGTGCCGACTTTTAGTTCAGCATTATATTTTACACGGCACCTTGAAAAAATCATGCTTGCGCAACAAGCTTGCATATAATATAATGTCTGCTGGAATATCTTTAGTTCAACGGACTTTTAAGTTTTAACCATGGATAGTAATGATCATTTTTGATTAATCTTACTAAATGTGTATTTATAATATATATTTAAAAATTAGATATACATCTAAACTTGATTTTAAGTAAATTGTATTTCTTTTATACACTATTTAAGTATACCCACAGTTTGTACATTACTTTCAGAACTTGTTTATTTGTTATTATTTATATATAATATTATGTATTAGTTAAGACGCATCAACAATTTTATTTAGTGGAATTATTATAAAATATGAATTAACCAATATATGGTAGTATGATATATTAATATTAACCTAACCTACCTAAATAGTAAATGGCTATAATATGTATTAAAAGCTTATTATTTGTAGGTACCTAAGTATTAATGTATTATTCAATTATGATGTAAATTATCTATTCTTAAACATATACATTTATAAATTATTTATAATTCAGAAATTATAGATTAAACTCAATATTAACTTAGTTTGTTGTGTTTACAAACATACATCCTAAATTGTTTATAAAAAAGAATCCATACAATAATTTTAAGTAGGTAGCAAAACTAAATTATTCAAATATGTCCAAAATATATACCTATTCGGCTACTCATATACATATAGGCAAATCGTAATTCGTATTATATAGGTACTTATTAATAAATTAATATTGTGTTTACAGACCGTTTTTACCCTTTTCCATAAGATCTACTGAACCTACGTTGAAAGGGCCAACGCTAAATGAACTTCATATTAAAAACAATTCACTATTATTATTATCATTATTCACAATAGATTTTGTAATTTTTACTATTTTTTTAGAGGATTGCTGAATGTTTAATTTTTCATAAGATAAACACATAAGAAGTAGGTACCTAGAGTTTTTTATTTCCCAGAAGTTAATAAAAATGCGTAAAAATTATTAACATGATTGCTAGGTTAAATCATTTTTATTTTTGTTTTTTTTGGGATGATTGAGCTTGGGTAGAGATATAATTCGAGATATAGATACTGAAAACCCAATCATTTACTCTTGGCTACACCTATTTATATTTATTTTGCGAGTACATATACCACGGACGTACATACGTATATATATGTATATATACATATGTACGTCCGTGACATATACCTACTTAAATAACAAGTAGTAACATAAAATACATTAGGTTTAAAAAGATTCATTTTTTTTTTTTATTCTACAATAGGTTGTCATAGAAAATTTCCACTATATACAGTGTATAATAATTTTTTTTTAATAGTATTTGTTAAAATATTTCAAGACCATGATACGTTATACTTTCATAAGTCGTAGCTATTTGTTTGTTTTTGTCTATAAATTATTGCTGTGCGTGGAAACTGTTATCACTAAAGATATAATTTCTTCATATTATGTTGTAATAAATATCGTGTTTTGAAGTAAATATATATGTATTAATCAAACAATTATTTTTTTTTATTACAGATGCCAAATAATGACATCAATTACAATAATTCAACTCATTTTAATGATAAACAAAAAAAAACAAAAATAGAATCCAATATAAGTGGTCATATTGTATCAAAAAAAAATCTTATTTTTAAAAAGCCAGAGCTATGTACGAAAAATAAGTTAAAATCATCTAAACGTATTCGAAATGGATTCAAAGTAAAAAATGGGGAGTCAGGTAAAAGTAAGAGAATATAAAATACAAAATATAGTTTTTGAATAGGTAGAGAAATATAGCGATTATAGTTGTTCATAATAATAAACAAAGTGTTTTATTTTTCGATTGAACTGTGATC
>NC_042494.1:147499585-147500807 GCF_005508785.2 Acyrthosiphon pisum
TTTGTATTAAATTTATACACTTTTTGGCCCAACAGATAAAACTTTATTGATATTTATAGAAAAAAAAACTATATCTTAGATTTAAAAGAAAAATTTTTATGAATTTCTAACTCGAAATAATTTGCAAATTTTCGTGATTTTTCCATATTTTGTCATTTTTTGAACTTTAAATGCTTATAAAAAAAAACTGTGACTAACGATTTTTAATATTTTTCATCTGCCTTTGAAACAATATACTAGGAGCCTTCTATTAAATTTTCAAGCTTTTTTATCCAACAAATAAAATTTTATTGATATTTTTAGAAAAAAAACTAAAAAAAAATGGAAAATGAAAATGTCTGTAAAGAGCTCAAAATAAATCAAAATATTTTCAAAATTTTACCATGTATAGAAAATACAAATATAAACAACCTGTGAACATTTCATATATCTACGGTCATTTTTTTTAGAGTTACACCAAAAACCAAAATCGATTTTGTTAAAAATCGATTTTGCGTAAAAATTCCCGTTTTTCCTTAATTTTTCTTTTGTTTTTCACGTCGCTTTTGAAAACTACTGGGAAATTTTTACTTTTGACCCCCCAAAGTACCAACTAGATTCACTTTATAATCATAAAAGTTACTGTTGAAGAAAATCGAAGCAGTTTTACTGTCCTAAATGGTGATGACAGACACAAAAATAAATAAAAAATAAATAAAAAAAAAACACACATCATTGTAAAATCAATACATTCATCGTTCCACTCAGAATCTAAAATACGTTTCCTGATTTGAAAAAAAAAATGTTTATTTCTTATATCTATTTTATATTTACTCTAAACGAATACTAATAATATAAAAAGGTAGAAAATTAGGGGCCCCCAATTACCATAATTAAACCTAGGTCCCGTCCGCAATTGTGGACCAGCGGTCCGGGCCAGTCCGACTCTGCTAGGTAACATCATTTTTAAATAGAAGGTAGCAGATATTTAAGAAAAACAATTGTATACCTATTAGTTAAAAGTCTACAAACTGTTATATGGCAATATTTATATTGATAAACAATAATATTAGTAGTGTATTAGGATATCTTCTTTTCTTTATTTTTGAAAATATATCAACTGCATTATCTATAAATCAATTTGATTCATCACTTATTGCCCATACTCTCATATAGCCATATAGGTGTACTATATATTTACAAATTAATATTATCCTTAAATTATAATATATTATTTTTTTTG
>NC_042494.1:147500907-147532829 GCF_005508785.2 Acyrthosiphon pisum
TATTACATAAATAAAATAACCGTTCAATGGTTTTTCTTCTACCTATTTGTAAGTTTTACATAAGTAAATTGCATTTAATATTTATGAACAAAATATTAAGTATATATTACTAGGAATATATATAATGGCTATTAATAATGTATAATATTATATTTGATATCAAAAAGTATTTAAATAATATATTTTTTAATTTCAAATATTAAATGAATAAAAACCTTACAAAATACGTTTTTAAGGTACCTAATGAAAACGATTTTATTACGGTATTCGATATAGTTGTTTCAATAATAATTATATTCTGAATTATATGGTTAATAAATACGTGCAAAAATGTCTATTTTTATACTTGAATACCATACAGTATACATATTATATAGGTACCTACTATTTTTATTTTTACAGTTATTAAATCCATAGTTCCACAATATGGCTCTCGATTTACATCGTAAGTACATCGAGAAAAGGCAAGACAGTGAACCGTTGCAGGTGTCAACCAAAGATATAATAAATTCTAAATATTGCTTGGACCCTCTGGAGCTGTTAGGTGAGCGGAGCTTCAACGAACCTCGAGAAGTTGATGAGTCTGAAATCGGAAGTCCGATACAAGAGTTTTTCCGGGATGGAGTCGTATTTTTAACCGGTGGTACAGGTTTTATGGGCAAGGTTCTAGTGGAAAAACTACTCAGAACATGTCCTCACATAAAACATATTTATTTGCTGATCCGATCTAAGAAGGGCAAAAACGTCGATGAACGATTGGAAGATATATTTGAAGACAGGGTATATATGAATATGTATTGTTATATAATTTTTTTTTTCATTAACCTACTTTTAACATGTTTTGTAATTTATTTTATAAGTGAAAATAATATAATGACCGATATAGTATAAATTAACCTTTAGTGACGTGCGTGGTATTACATAAGTACGCGCGCGAGGTATTTTTTTCCGGTTCAATTAATAATATTTTTGTACAGATTTATTTATATTAATATTATTATTTATTAATAATTACCCCGTGAGCGTTACCAAAAGTTAAGCTGTTTTTTGTTTGATTTTTAATCTCTATATAAATTGATGATTAATTCTGTCTCTCTTGATTAGAGACAAAATAGTTATATAAATAACAAGTATACCTACTCGTATAATTATTAGGTATATAAAATCTCCCAATAATTAATTAAATTTGTAACTTTCATTATTTTCTAAAAATGAATAATTTGTAAGTGTCGCTGTAATTATTATATCAATGTTTTTTTCGTTATATAGTTGTTCAAAAGATTAAAATATGAAGTTCCCAAGTATTATCATAAAGTTTCCGGAATAGCCGGCGACTGCAGTTTGCCGGGTCTAGGATTAAGTGTAAGCAGTCGAAATACACTGATCAAAGAAGTGAACATAATATTCCACGGAGCAGCTACTGTGCGTTTTGATGAACATATTCGAGTGGCTATGGACATAAATGTTTCTGGGACAAGAGAAATGATGAATTTGGCCAAGACTATAACCAACTTAAAGGTAACATTAAAATATGATGTACATAAATAAGTAATATACAATAACAATTGGTATTTTATGGATTTTAGGTCAAGTAGGTACCTATATGGTTTAATAATTTATATTATACAAACACTCCAAACTTGTAAAATCAAATGTATTTTAATAAATTTACAAATAACTGGTGGAAATCTTTGTTTTGATTTTAGTGTATTTCTATATTCGATGTGGAACTTCCTTAACAACTTACATTTTACTTGTTGAATATGTATGTTAAACGTTTCATAACACTAAATATTTTAAACTATTAGTTGCAACAATGAATTTGTCGTAGGTATATCCTATATTTAAATATATTTCAATAAATCAGCGTTTCCAAAACCATGGGTGGAATGCTGATAAATAGTTTGCTGATTGGATACAAAGTTTTACAAACGTAATAATTTCATAAAAATTAGTTTTAACAAATGTTATTTTTAAATAACATAGGTACTTACCTAATAATTCATTATTAAGTTTCATACAAAATGTAATGAACGTTGAGAACCACATTAGTAAGAACTATAATCATGGTTTATTTGTGATCGGTTTTATAGCTCTTCTAAGAAATAGAATAAAAATGATTTTACATGAACAGTATTGTATAATAAAAAATATACTTATAGTAAATTAATGCAAATAAGTACTAGGTACGAATTTGTTTCCAAACAGGTTTAATACAGCCACTTTAAATAAATGCATCTAAATTATAGGTATATATAGATACTGTAAAAACAATGCATTTTAACGCTTTCTTAATCGATTAGGTCATAGCACATATTTCCACTGCATTTTCAAATTGCAACCGACTGCACGTCGACGAAAAATTTTACGATCCTATTGCCGACTATAAAGATGTATTGAAATTGGTTTCTTCTACCGACGATCAAACACTTCATGGTATGACTAGCAAGTAAGACTGTCATGTATATTTATTATATATATATATTTATTTTATAGGCATAATAACCTTAAGTAATATTATAGTAACAATATCAATATAATTTTATCGTAATCACAATATTATTTTTAACTTTTAAGAATCCTTGGCGATTTACCAAACACTTATTCTTTTACGAAATCCTTGGCAGAAGATGCCATTCGAAGAGAAGCACAAGATCTTCCAATATTAGTTTTCCGACCAACCGTGGGTACGTATTATTGAATCATAATCATAATATTTGATTTTATAATATTACAGGTTTAATAGTTTTTAAAATTTTGTTATTTTGTTATCTGTTTATAGTGGTTGGTACTTACCGGGAACCAGTTAGAGGCTGGATAGATAATGTATATGGTCCAACAGGAATCGTAGTTGGAGCTTGTACTGGAGTACTTCATACATATTTTCTCGATTCTAATTTTGTAACCGATATAATTCCCGTCGACATTGTTGTAAACGCTCTTATTTGTGCTGCTAAAGAAACGGCAACTGCAAACGTGTAAGTCTTATTAAAATGCTTATGATTATAGTTTATTTTTTATTTTACGAATTGTCGTTTAACAAGATAATAATGCACCGTTTATTTAATCTAACGATTTCTACAGTTTAAAAACTATAAAGCCATAAATTATTTAAGTAAATCAAGTAATTTAGGTATTTTAGATACCTAGGTATACAAATGTGCATATTATGATTTTGTTTAGAGTTTCCATCGAAAGTAATTATAACAGCAATAATTAATTCATAATATATGTGTATAAATAATAATATATTTGTATGTATATATAATTAAGAGAGAAAGTGCATTGTGATAAAAAATGTATATTACTATGAATTATGTAATATATATGGAAAGATTATACCAAAAAAAAGCTAAGAATTTCGTTCTGCTATTTAAGTATAGTAGATTTTGTGTGAACATCGTTATTGTGATGGAAGTGTTAAATTTGATTTTAACGATAAATCATTGCTTACGAACAACGAAAGTTGTACGGAGACGGTAGTCAATCTCTATTCATGAGTAAATTTTTTTATTAAATTTGGTAATAATTTATTTTTATATTAATATACAGTAGGTTGAATTATATTTTGCAAAAAACATATAGGTACTATATAATAAATATTAAAGTATTATATATTTCTATCATATTATATCGATGTTATTAAATTATAAAACAATGATACCATCGTACCGTAGAACCGTGTGCATAGAGGTAAGGCATTCGTGGTATAAATATCTTAAAATTAGTCTAAACATTTCGTTGTGTATAGAAACACAGATAAAACTCTATTGATATTTACAGAAAAAAAAACTAAAAAAATTGAAAAATGTCAATGTACGTAAACAGTTCAAAAAGAGTCAAATTATTTTAAAAATTTGATCGTGTATAGAAAATGCTAATATAAACATTCAGTGAAATTTTCAAGTATCTACAATTTTTCGTTTTTTAATTACAACAAAATAAGAAAATCCTTTTTATAGATTTTACTACTGCCAGTATTCCGCCGGTTAAGTGTACCTCAACTTTGACTGAACATTGCATAAGAACGGCCCTTAGTGTGTGTTTGTAATTTGCTAAAGGATTTTGTTATAAATAAAAAAAAAATACACTAAATCAGTGAATAGCAGTTTTGAAAATGCAACCTGAACGCACTTAAAGGCTAAAGCTTAGGGCTGGTTACACATGAAACGCCTTATCCATACATGCCATAGTTTTTGTAATATAAACGTCTACGAATAAACATGGGTCATTCAAATTATCCAAACGGGCAGAACCTGCACGCGTGTTTGTTTCAAGGCGGGCAATACGCGTTTGTCAGCTAAAATGGTCATTGACACGAAAAAACCTCCCATGAGTTAAAATACGATTTTTCAAGGAAGTCAAAGAACGTTTAAAAATATAAAAAACAAATTGACAATGATCTACAAAAACAAATTTTAAAACTTTACTTGTTTATATTTGCATGTTTGGGAGTAGAAAGAGTTCCTTTCAAATGTATAAATAAAATCACCTCCCCACCACTAAAAATTCCTGAGCACGCTAATAGTCACTATTTGTTATTATTTTATTAATTAAAATAATTATATTAATATTTTTTAATACTGTTTAATTAACAACATCAATAAGTAGCGACATAATCTCATTATTCTTTCCTTTATTTATGTTGTTCAGAAATCGTATGGACGAAGGTGTTATTCCATTAGTTTGGAAAATCTCCTCTGTCACTCATGTTCATAAGTCTTCTGCCCCCATATTGTTAAACTAGGTATTTTAATCTACATTGTTTACAATTATGTTGGGTCTATAATATAGATAGTTATTATGTAATCAAATTCTCATCCCACAACACGAGTGCACTGTTATCTCTTTCTCCAAATCCAGATACCCTCTATACACTACCTGACTACCCTTATGTGCTTAATGACCTTTATTTACAGTGGTTTTACACTATCAAATATCTTGGAATTTACTACTCGTGCACTCTCTCCTTTAGCTATCCCATTGATATTATTACTGGTAGAGTTCTAAAAGTTGTAGGTTTTACTAAATGGAATACCAAACTCATCACTTCGGGTAACGATTTTTGTACATAACTATTGTTTTTAAAGTGTGTGTAACATTTAACAATTTATAATATAAATAAAAAAAAAAATTTTAGATGTCACGAACATTTTTTCAAGAAACACTATTAGACATATAGATCTATATAGTAAACAAAGTTCGGTTGTTTGTGCATTTCTGTATCCGTACGCGAATCTATGATGGCTTATCATTGCTTTCTTACCTATTTTTAATAATAATATACCCATATTTTATAGGAATGCTAACTGCTAAGTAAACATTCGATGTAATATCCGGCTTATATATTATTATATCTTACCAGGTTTAAAAAAAAACGTTATTAGCTTATACTTTTATTAGGTGGTTACAGCTTAACGATTATAAGATAATTCCGTAGATACAAATTATAAAACCTTCAAATGTTTACGTTTTGTTTATAGGAAACATGATGAAATACCAATATATACATGTTCAAGTTCAATACAAAAACCAATTAAATGGAAGGAGCTTATGGAGCTAAATAAACGTTATGGTATTCAGTGGCCTACGATTCGGGCGATTTGGTATTCTTCATTTTGGGTTACTAAAAATCCATATTTATACGCAATGTTAAATTTTTTTTGTCACGTTGTGCCTGGGTATACACTGGATACATTTGCTCGTCTTTCTGGAAAAAAACCAATGTTAGTAATAGTTTAAATAAATAATATATACAAGATGATGTATTTAAGTGCCTACACTCAATATTTTGAAAAGTCTTAGGGCCGTATTCATATTCGATGCTTAAGAATAAGTACCTATTGCTTAAGCTAATTTTGATAATTTAAAAAATACAAAATTTGCGATGGTAACTTTTTCTGTTTTTTGAAAACAAATACACATTTTTTAGTTTCATGTTCTAAAGCAATATGTTTTACAGAATACTTTGATACATAAATATCAAATTTCTAAAGAGTATATAGTTAGTTATAACCTAACCTTTAGATGAGCCATGAGCGGAGTAGTGGAACAACTGACTAAGTACCTACTTGTTAGTAATTTTATGTTTATGTATCAAAATACTCTGAAAATATTTAGCCTAGGAATATGGAATAAAAAATGTGTATGTTGTCATCAGTGCCGTGCTAACTTTCATTGGCACCCTAGCACAGCTCTGGTTGTCATTCAAAAAGGTAAAAAAATATAAATTGTAAGTTGAAACTTTTTAAATAATGAGTGTAGAAACTTAAATAGATATCATGTACAATTAGTTAAAATGATATATAGTTTTATATGAAAAAAAACTCAATGACAGTACAGTATTTTATATTTTTTATTAGATTAATGAATATATATAATAAGATTGATAAAGTAAGCGATATACTGGCATATTTCACCGGCAAAGAATGGACGTTCCCTAACAATCGATTACTGGCGTTATGGGATACTCTCGACGGTCGAGATAAAGAATTATTCAATTTCGATATACATCAATTGTCATGGGATTATTTTTGTCAGGCATACTGTCTCGGTTTAAGAGTTTATCTCGTAAAAGATGATATACACACATTGCCTGCGGCCAGGAAAAAATGGGAAAAGTAAGTTATACATGTATGAAATAAGTACAATAGTACAATAATTATTATTTATTAGAAAATAGATGATTTGTGAATCTTGATTAACGGTTAGCTATAGACTAAATTATATATTATACCTAAATTTGAATGATGAATTACAAAGTTATTTAAATGTTCAATCAGGTATGAGTATATTATTATAGGTAGGTATTACATAGTGTATTATATGAAATTATTAACCCTTTTTTTCTAACATTTAAATACCCATTTATTGTTATTTTGGGTTGTATTTTATATCTGATGTATAAAGTTTATACTATAAACTAAGTTTATAAATTAAGATTTAAGATAAATATATTTAATTGCCTATTATTATTTATTTTTAAAACTAGTACCTATTAGGTATTTAAATGTTTTACAGATAGTTAAATAATATTAGACTGATTATATCTGTCAAAAATTGATTAGTCTTAATGACGTATTATCTATTATTGTATTATGTTTAATTTATTGTATTCTTGTTTTCAGATTATACATAGCACATAATATTCTGTTAATATTTGTGTACGGAATTGTGTTGTGTTGTCTCTGGTTGATTGTGTGTATACCACTAAAATTGACTGGGCTCACGTAAAACAATTCGTGGAGACTTCAACATATACATTTATTGGATGTATTTAAGTCTTAATTTGTTTACCATTGGATGCATTTCATATGATATACTATACCTAATTTACTTGAAACGTTTAAAATGAATATAATTTTATAGAATTAATTTTATTGTAATAATTTAACATACCTACCAAACAATTGTATGTTCTTATATGTTTAGTTTATTTTTTTTTACCTAAGTAATATAAAATTGTTGTGGATATTTTAAAGAAATATTTGTTTATTTTGTATGTAGTATATGTTATTGTGCCATATCAGCGTATCAAGTTCGAAAATGTTCGAAAAGTATAATACATCATACATGTACTAAGAATTTTAAAATATGATAACGTTGAGTAGAGTTAACTCTTCTGCGAATAAAATTACAAGCAAAGCCACAAAACCATGTAAAAACACATTGGAAAAGGAACAATTTTTACAGGAGCAGATAAACAAATATTATTCAAATGAACAAACTTGCAGATTTGATTTTTCGAAATCATTTGTATTAACATTTTTACCAGCTACTATTTAAATGTTAGAATTATTATATTATTACACATAATTATTATTATTTCCTAATAATTATTTCTATTATTATTTTAATATTTTTTAAATTAATTTACTTTTTTATTTGTATTACTATTACAATAAAATAAAAAAAAACATTGTAAAAAAAAAAACGAGTGCGTCGCGGGACGTACTGCAAAAGTGAGAACTAAATTTGCAGGTTATTTATTTTGTAGTTGGTAGGAACATGGGGATTAAATGAATGGATGTTATGATGACATGATATGATAAATGTAATTGATAGTAAAATTGTATCAATGTTAAGTCATTGTTATATTATAAATGCAAAATATTATTACAATATAACAATAAAATATACTTATGTCATCTTAATATTAATCATTTTCTACTAATACGATGGTATAGTAGCTCGTGCAGATTCTACATTAACTTTTAATTTATAAATGATCACATAAATACTAACTATTTTCTTCGGGTTCAACAGCAACGCTTTCAATATTTGGTACAAGTTGAACATCAACATTATTATCATCTACGGGTTCATTCGTAATACTTTGTCTATTTTCTAGTGAAATTGATGAAACAATGGGCTTATGATAACTTACTATAATACGATATAAATGTTTTTGATTCAAGAGTATCGAGAAATTGAGAGAAAACTGCATCTAATGTAGTGTCATATCTTGTTGTAGATTGCAAGGGATCATTATTCATTGTCAAATTAAAATTATCTTTTAGAAACTGTAATAGAGAATGTGATTTTTGTGTATCAGCAAAGTTAACGTTAAAGTCTCCTGTCAATATCAGAGGTAAAAGTTAATGCAATCACGTTTAAAAAGTTTATCACTTCTTACATAAAATAAAATGTAAAGCGGTGTCCGGCGATACGTAGTTAACCTATATACAGCACGACAAATGAAGACGCGCCGTGTATACACTGAGTTGGAGAAAATGAGACGAAAAAGAATCTGTGCGTGGCTGCCTGCGCGCGCACACATGCTGAAGCGCGTGCACGCAGAGAGAGCGAGGTAGGAACAGAGAGAGTGGGTGAGTGAGAAAAAAGTAGATAGAGGGAGACGAGTGAGTACACATTTTAGTGTAAATTATTCTTACATTCGTTTAACACTGATCTAGGTACTCTGAAATTCAAAAACAATGTCTTCAATTTCTAAAATTTCTTAGAGTTCAAGTTGATTGTTCTACTTACTAAATAATAAACTATAATAATCAAAATTCCGCTGCCGTGAATACTGGATTAAAAAATACAAAAGTACGATATAACACTCCCGTTGCATATCGATCGCATTAGCGAAGACCAAGGCCTAAGAGTATTATAGTTTATAATATAACATTTTTAATCAATAATAAATCATCAAATCATAAAAAAAATTAAAATAAAGTGCCATTTTGTTATAACTTATAACATAGTTAATTCCTCAAATTTAATAGCCATCGGTATGGTTGTTGTCTCCTCTTCAGGCCTTAGAAAAACTACTAATATAAATGAAAAATTACCTATAGGTATAGTCATTTTAAAATATATAGATTTTAGAAAGGTTTGTTTTCTCTTACCTGGTATTTGGTAAGTATGATATGGAGGATTCCGATCTTTTAGGAAATATAACACTGTTCTGAAAGATTTGGGACTAGAAGTTTGTATTTTAGACGGTTTAACCAAAAAAATATTGTTCACAATTAACTCTATTGTACACAGGTCCGAAAAGTTAATTATACCTTTTACAAAAATTGGCTGTTAGATTGGTCAATGATGTTAGATGCTTCTGGAGTAGATTTGGGTATAGGTGTACTGATAGATTCGGTTTGCATTAGGTAGAATTAGGTACTGAAGTGTTTTTTTTAACGATCTATGACCAACCATGTTTTATAGAACTATAGTATCGAGCGAATAACTCGAATCAGAAGCATCTTTTGGAATATTTTTGGAATAGGAAAGCTACCTATCGGCTATCGCTATAGCTTAACGCTAATAACAAGTGTCTTTACCTAAGTATGTTATTTTTCAGGGAAGCCAAACAACTGTATAATTGTTTAAATAAACTAAAATATGTTTCTAGCTTATAAATACAACTAGTACCATGCGTCTTGTAATCTAATCAACATTTTTGAGAAAAACATTTTTTTTTCAATCCCAAAATAGTAAATAGGTGAAATTTACAAAACATTTTTGTTTAATTTGTGGATACGAGTTTTTATTCAGTATATTATCATATTTAAGTACTAATTTATTAACACACTTGTTTTATGTTATGAACCAAGTTACACTTGGGAGTAATATTTAATGTATTGAAAGTTTGAATTTCAAGTTTTCGTTGTGTTATCAAGTTGTATTACCTAATCAACACATTTGAAAACAAATCATTTAAATGAAAAATAATAACAATTCTTAGAATATTTAATAACATAAATTCCCAACTTCTGCTTGAACAAATAAATAATAGTTATCATAAATTTAATAAGTTTCAGGTTTAAATGTTTTGATACATATTATTATAGGTACCTACCCTACGTGGCAAAGTATTATAGAATGAGTGAGTGTGCAGCCAAGTTAAAACAATTTTTTAGGATCTGTAGGTATGTTATTCCATTTTAATAAACTTTTGGTAACGATTTACTCGGTAAACTTTATATCGTATACCTGGTTGATTATAATTTCACTCAGGTCATATATTTTGGGATTCCTTCTTAAAGGTAATTCAAATATTAACTTATAGAATACACGTTGGTTTACAGGGTTATACTGTAAATAAATTAAATAACTAATTAATTTGATATTGGCAAGTAGGTAAGTATTGTTATCTTTTACTTTTAGCATTTAGCGATGTATGTGATGACCACAGCATAACTATCGCGTTGTCAAAGCCCAAAGGTCGAGCGACGGTGCTCGTGGCAGCAATACTGTGACAACTATTGAAAAGGTACGTAAACAGTAATATTGTTATTTTCATAACAAACAATGATTCGCATTTACATTTTGAGAAGAAGCGTACTCAGTGGCGTCATTTGTGGGGTGGGCAAGGTGGGCATTTGCCAGTTGTTGCCTTTTTACCATTACTCAGGCGTGGTTTTAGGACTAATTTTTCGTATGGACAACAGTAGATTTATAATTAGGTTTTAACTGCGAATAATACTCCTTATTTCCCCCCCCCCCCTTCCCCAATAGAAATTTTGGTATGGGCAGCTGCCCACCCTGCCCATACGCTAGAACAGCCACTGCCATTACTATATTTTATTAGCACAAAAATATGCTTATTTTATAATATTTTTAGATTATATTATATTATGTAAGTACTATCAATCAATTATAGTACTTATCAATTATTGTCACAATGATACATTTTTACTAACTGAATAGTTGGAATATATTTATATTTAGATTTTAGATGCATGCGGGGACGTACACATTGTATGTATGGGTATGCATTTATGTATGTTTGTTTGTGTGAGTGTGTTTTGTGGAGGAAAATGAACATATTAATATTTTTGTAAGCACAACAATAATAATAATTAGTATCATAATGTCGTATAATTTAATTTCTAAAATTTAAAATTAATACAAATTCTAAAAACAACAACTGATTGGCACTCTTATTAATTACATTGATCACGGACTTCAGTTAACTTGCGACAGTCGTGTATGATTCAACTATTTTAGTTGAGTATACCCTATTTCACCCAAATTAAATTTTTTTTTTTTGTGACGTGTGTTTACATTAATCTTTTAATTTGAGCAAAATATAACTTAAAAAAAATAAATCTGCTCGAGAATCGAAAATAATTTCTGGTTTGTTTAATAAACAGACAAAACTTGAGCCGATAAGCAAAAAAATATATATTATAATTTAAGATAATATTAATTTGTAAATATATAGTACACCTATATGGCTATATGAGAGTATGGGCAATAAGTGATGAATCAAGTAAAATTGATTTATAGATAATGCAGTTGATATATTTTCAAAAATAAAGAAAAGAAGATATCCTAATACACTACTAATATTATTGTTTATCAATATAAATATTGCCATATAACAGTTTGTAGACTTTTAACTAATAGGTATACAATTGTTTTTCTTAAATATCTGCTACCTTCTATTTAAAAATGATGTTACCTAGCAGAGTCGGACTGGCCCGGACCGCTGGTCCGCAATTGCGGACGGGACCTAGGTTTAATTATGGTAATTGGGGGCCCCTAATTTTCTACCTTTTTATATTATTAGTATTCGTTTAGAGTAAATATAAAATAGATATAAGAAATAAACATTTTTTTTTTCAAATCAGGAAACGTATTTTAGATTCTGAGTGGAACGATGAATGTATTGATTTTACAATGATGTGTGTTTTTTTTTTTATTTTTTTTTTTATTTTTTTTTTTATTTTTGTGTCTGTCATCACGTTTTAGGACAGTAAAAGTGCTTGGATTTTCTTCAACAGTACCTTTTCTGATAGGAAAGTGAATCTAGTTGGTACTTTGGGGGGTCAAAAGTGAAATTTTTCCAATAGTTTTCAAAAGCGCCGTGAAAAACAAAAGAAAAATTAAGGAAAAACGGGAATTTTTACGCAAAATCTGTTTTCGAGAAAATCGATTTTGGTTTTTGGTGTAACTTTAAAAAAAATGACCGTAGATATATGAAATTTTGACTGAATGTTTATCTTAGCATTTTCTATACACCATAACATTTTCAAAATATTTTGATTTATTTTGAGCTCTTTACGGACATTTTCATTTTCCATTTTTTTTTAGTTTTTTTTCTAAAAATATCAATAAAATTTTATTTGTTGGATAAAAAAGCTTGAAAATTTAATAGGAGGCCCCTAGTATATTGTTTCAAAGGCAAATGAAAAATATGGAAAAATCACGAAAATTTGCAAATTATTTCGAGTTAGAAATTCATAAAAATTTTTTCTTTTTAAATCTAAGATATGAAAATGTAATACAAGATTCCTTATAAGATTATCTACCTTTATCAAACAAAAAATATCTATAAGAAAGTCAAATTAAATTTTTATGATCGTTTGAAATTCAAATTTTTACAACATTGGATATTCACTCGATTTCTCATGTAGCGATTTCCTTATTTTGTTGTAATTCAAAAACGAATAACTGCAGATACATGAAAATTTTACTGAATGTTTATATTAGCATTCTATATATATACGATAAAATTTTTAAAATAATTTGACTCTTTTTGAGCTGTGTACAGACATGGTCAGTTTTCAATTTTTTTAGTTTTTTTTTCTATAAATATCAATAAAATTTTATCTGTTGGGCCAAAAAGTGTATAAATTTAATACAAAGCTCCTGATATATTGTTACAATATCATTTGAAAAATATTAAAAATACATAGGCACAATTTTTTTTTATAAGCATTTAAAGATCAAATTTTGACAAAATTTATCAAATTTAAAATTGAATAATTATTTTGTAGTTAAAAAATTATAAAATGTTCAACTTTTATATCTAAGGATTGAAAATTTAAAACAAGATTCCACTTAAATATTTAACTCTGTTACCAAAAATTCTAACACAGTTTATTTTTATAGTCATTTTAAGTTCGAATTTGGACCAAATTACATGTTAAAAAACCTAGAATAACTATTTTAGTTATTTTGTTGTGATTGTATAATATTATTCGTGGGTACTTGAAACTTCTAAAGTATACTATTATATATCTATGATAGTACCACGGTTTTTTGTTGATGTATAACGCGTTATAAGTACCTAATAGATATTATGATATGATTAATTTGGAATTTATTATAGGTACCTATTATAGGTCAATTTTTTTTTAATACCATAGATAAGTATACATATGTCTAATACATAGACTGATATACCGTCTCCGCTCAGAATCGTTTTTCTTATACAGTGATATTATATCATTGAATTCAAATTTAATACTGTCCATTATACAGTGACGCACTTCTAACCTACTGTACAGCAGAGCGACATCCACTTACCCACCTTTTTTGTTTATAATTTTTAGAAGTTATCAATAATTATTAAAATTATGACATTATCATTATCATTCTACGAATTTAATAGTTGTTTAATATGTAAAAAATATGGTTAAATATGTAATATTGATTATAAAGAGTGTAAAATTGTTGTGACTATTTAATAATATTATATTATATTTATATGGGCGTATGCGTATGACTTGGTATTCGCATTATCACTGATTGTAACTGAATTATTATATATTTGGACAAGTACTGTAATCGTGCACAATTTGGCACAATTTGAATCAGTGTTTTAGGTTTTGAGTGAAACGAGGAATGTATTGATTTTACAATAATGTGTGTTTTTAGATTCTGAGTGGAACGATGAATGTATTGATTTTACAATGATGTGTGTTTTTTTTTTTATTTTTTTTTTAATTTTTTTTTAAATTTTTTTTTATTTTTGTGTCTGTCATCACGTTTTAGGACAGTAAAAGTGCTTGGATTTTCTTCAACAGTACCTTTTCTGATAGGAAAGTGAATCTAGTTGGTACTTTGGGGGGTCAAAAGTAAAATTTTTCCAATAGTTTTCAAAAGCGCCGTGAAAAACAAAAGAAAAATTAAGGAAAAACGGGAATTTTTACGCAAAATCTGTTTTCGAGAAAATCGATTTTGGTTTTTGGTGTAACTTTAAAAAAAATGACCGTAGATATATGAAATTTTGATTGAATGTTTATCTTAGCATTTTCTATACACCATAACATTTTCAAAATATTTTGATTTATTTTGAGCTCTTTATGGACATTTTCATTTTCCATTTTTTTTTAGTTTTTTTTCTAAAAATATCAATAAAATTTTATTTGTTGGATAAAAAAGCTTGAAAATTTAATAGAAGGCTCCTAGTATATTGTTTCAAAGGCAAATGAAAAAATAAAAATAAAATATTAAAAATCGTTAGTCACAGTTTTTTTTATAAGCATTTAAAGTTCAAAAAATGTCAAAATATGGAAAAATCACGAAAATTTGCAAATTATTTCGAGTTAGAAATTCATAAAAATTTTTCTTTTTAAATCTAAGATATGAAAATGTAATACAAGATTCCTTATAAGATTATCTACCTTTATCAAAAAAAAATATCTATAAGAAAGTCAAATTAAATTTTTATGATCGTTTGAAATTCAAATTTTTACAACATTGGATATTCACTCGATTTCTCATGTAGCGATTTCCTTATTTTGTTGTAATTCAAAAACGAATAACTGCAGATACATGAAAATTTTACCGAATGTTTATATTAGCATTTCCTATACACCATAAAATTTTGAAAATAATTTGATTCTTTTTGAGACGTGTACAGACATGGTCAGTTTTCAATTTTTTTAGTTTTTTTTTCTATAAATATCAATAAAATTTTATCTGTTGGGCCAAAAAGTGTATAAATTTAATACAAAGCTCCTGCGTTATAACTTATATGTACCTAATAGATATTATGATATGATTAATTTGGAATTTATTATAGGTACCTATTATAGGTCAATTTTTTTTTAATACCATAGATAAGTATATATTATATGTCTAATACATAGACTGATATACCGTCTCCGCTCAGAATCGTTTTTCTTATACAGTGATATTATATCATTGAATTCAAATTTAATACTGTCCATTATACAGTGACCCACTTCTAACCTACTGTACAGCAGAGCGACATCCACTTACCCACCTTTTTTTAATTTTATTTTTGTGTCTGTCATCACCTAAAAGGTGAAAATGCTTGAATTTTCTTCAACTATCTTTTCTGATATAAAAGTGAATTTAGTTGGTACTTTGGGAGGGTCGAAAGAAAAAATTTTCCAGTAGTTTTCAAAAGCGCTGTGAAAAACAAAAGAAAAATTAAGGAAAAATGGGAATTTTTTTGATTTAACTCTAAAACAAATGACCGTAGATACGTGAAAATTTAACTGAATGTTTATATCAGCATTTTCTATACACCATGCCTTTTTTAAAAATATTTTGACTTATATTTAACTGTTTAGGAATATTTTCAGCTCAAAATTTTTTAGATTTTTATTCTATAAATATAAATAAAACTTTAATTTTTGGGTACAAAAGCTTGAAAATTTAATAGAAAGCTCCTAATATATTGTTTAAAAGACATGAAAAATATTAAAAATCCATAGTCACAATTTTTTTTTTATAAGCATTTTAAGTTCAAATATTGACAAAATACGTAAAAATGACGAACATTTTCAAATTATTTTAAGTTAAAATTTTATAAAATGTTCAACTCTTATAGCTAAGGATTGAAAATGTAAATCAAGGTTCCACGTAAATAGGTTATATATAAATAAATATAATCGTTTTTCGTATTCAAAGATATGATATCATTGAATTCAAATTTAACACCATCTATTACAGATAGATAACCCATTCGGGCCGGTCAAAAACTTTGCCCCCTTTATTGAAAATTGAAATGACGCCACTGAGCGTACTTAGACCTAACCTATCCTAACCTATTGATTAATAAATGCTGTGATGAAATAGGGTTGACAATAGCAATTTTTACGCAATAAAATGACATGTGGATCATTGTAATAGATGTGTTAAATTTGAATACAATGATAATATATATTACATAACCATTGTAGGTATATGAAAAATTATTCTGAGCGGAGACGGTCTATACAGTCTGTACCTATTAATAAGTTTATTTTATAATCTTAAAGTCAACTATTTAACTATTACACATTAGTATTAATGTATTGCAGTCATTTGCGGAAATCGGGGTCTAGTCTGTCAAGCCACCTCCTTTTTTAGTTGTATAGGATCAAAGCCCCCTTGCTCACATTGATGTTAATTATGTTCACAATTATGTTAAACAATTTATGTTAAAATTTGAATTTTATTTAAATGCTTATAAAAAAATCTCAAGACGAGTCAAAATATTTTGAAAATTGTATCATGTCAAAAAATTTAAGTGTACGCCCACACAGCATTTGGGAAATGATAATATTTTGTGAATATTTTGGAATGCTTGAATAAAGAATATTTGACTAATAATATTGTATAAACATTTTATTCTTATAAAATAATAAGATATTGCACAAAAATGTTGACTCATAGTTTTATATTGTTTCCATGAAAATGTTTTTTAAAAAAGTATGATTAAAATGTTTTGTTAATATTTTTTACAAAATATTTTTCAAAAGTGAACTTCTTGGCCAAAAAATATAAATAAAATATTTCCTTATTATTTACAATATAGTAGGAGCATTGTATTAAATTTTCAAGCTTGCACCAACAATATTCACTTTTCCATCGAACAAGATACTGAATTTGAAAATCCAATCATTATTTCGACTACTTATTGTTTATAGGTAGGTACATGTTAAAAAAAAAATAATAATAAAACACAACATTGTTTAACCAATTCATTGCCATGCTCGGAATTTAATATAGGTACTAATATATGCTTAATATACTGGGCTTATAGGAATAAAGCCTAAAGGTATAAATGTCTATTTTAGTGTGGTGGCAGCATGGTGTAATAATATTTAACAATTTTACTGTGGTGCCAATAGTAAAAATGGTAAATTTATTTTGAGTAAATCAAGTATACAATTGGTTTTATAATGATGCTATTTAAAAATATATATATTTTATTTCTAAATATTTTAACAACGACTGCATGCGTATAGCTGTCTGTACAAATATCCTCCTGTTTTATCACACATTATAATAAAATATCATACAATGTTCCTTATTAATTAAGAAGTTAAAGTCAATTTTATTTTTTTCAAATTTTTTTTTTAGAAATTTAATTTTATTAATTAAAGTAAAAAAGCGACATCCAATTGGATGTTATACTGACAATAATATTATTGTAATAATGTAGGTACTCAATTGGTTCTGTTTGGCCTTTGGCACAAGACGCAAGACCGAGAGAGAAGGATGGATGTGCGTTTTGTGTACATACTATATGTATGAGGCCTTGAAGTGTGTATTTATGACAACACCAGTAATTCCTCAATCCAGTTAGTGTGTCAAAGACTTGGGTTTGGACTCACGGCCATTCCGTCGCGGTACTTCGTTCAAGTAGTTTCTATCTGCGAGTGTCTGTTATTCATCGTCGATCGTTGTTTTAAAATAGGTAAGAACATAATAATAATTATTTTGTATTATATTATTAATTATTATTTTAACTGGAAAATAATAAACTCACATGGTTTTAATAAAAAAACGAAATTATTTGTTAAGAATGAGCATAGGAATTAGTTGAAGTAGATAATAGGTAGGTATTATAATTACATGATATTTTAAACCACAATGTGTTATGTTATTTTTAATTAATACAAATGTTTTAGAATAAGCCAATCATAAATAATATGTTAACTGCAAAAATTATACAGTATCATCGTAAATATTTACAATAATAAAAAAATAATTTGTTTTCCAATGTTTATAAAAATATTTTGAATAAGGCATGTCAAAAAAAAAAAATCGATCAAACGCTTGTCTCATATATCATTTATTGACTTGGCTGAAATTTAAATTTAAAATTATTTTGTTAAATCGATTATTAGAAAATGATTGCATTGTGATTAAAACTATTTGTACATAACAATATTTATACTAAATACCCTATAGTTTGTTTGATAAATCTTAAATCTTCATTAACAACACACTATGATACTATGTACACAAAATTATATCTATTAGGTATAAATGTTTTTAGGTTTTTATAAGAAATAACAAAAATAATCTTTAATTAGGTTCAAAGCCGTTTGGCATGATATAAATATAAGTTACTATATTATATTTTAACACTACATTAACACATAATATATAATGTAATATATTTAAAAGGTAGCATAAATTAATTTCTGATTTTTAGGGGGAAAAACATACATGGTTATGATAACGGTATTATTTAATAACTTAAATCTGATAAGTGTAGATAACCTAATTATATAATATAATTGGGCATTGGTTATTTTATTTATTTATTTCGTATTACAACTATATTACAATTTGAAACCGACATTTATATAAATTATTACTGTTATATTTAGCTAAATGTTTTTTAGGTTTCATTTCCTATATTCAAATTACTTAATATATGACAACTTCGTTTAAGATAAGGTTTCTGAGTCATTTCTCCTGCATTATCGCGAATCTTTTAAATTTAAATTGGTCAACATACTGTTAATACTATCATAATATAATATTATTTTATTCTCGTTTCGTTATCATTAGATAATCGATAAACAGATACTTTCTGTTTTATTTTAAACACAGTGACACACATAATTATTATAATACAGTACGTATTTTGTGGTACGTTATTTAATGAAAATGTGAATAAAATAAAATATAATACAATACCTACTATAAGAATATAAAAAGTATACTAAATGTTAAGACAATGCTACACTGTCATAGTAAGTTGTGACATGTGAAAGCAACAGCTGAAATTGCTAGGACGTTTTTTCGCCGAACGGTTCGTCTCATTTTATGCGAACTGCGAGTACCTATACCTATACATTATATTTGAATATTATTATATAAACAATTATATACATTACATTCTAATAATATAATGATTTATGCGTTCAAAATAATTATAATAATAAACGTCTGCTTAAATATTCTAATCTTAAAACCAAAATGTGATTATCAGGTAGTGTAGGTACCTACCTAGATAGGTCAAGATAGTCGAAAGTGGTACGTATTTATTGTATCTCTAATCAGATGTGTTGGGATTATTGTGAATATTAATTACGCAATGCGCAATATCAAATAAATTATATAGGTTGGGTTAGGCATCCAATAAAAACGAGTTACATTTGGGACTTGATATTGACTTTGTCATATAATATTTAGGTAACCTACCTACGTACATTAATTACTGAATGGACATTTTAGGCGTCTTCAGGTCAAGGTAACCATGTGAGAAAACGTAGTGAGTTAGGTTTAAAAATTCCAATCATATTATAGCTATCATGTGTAACTGTGTAAGTGCTAAACCCAATGTAGTTTTCATCATTTTATGAAACATTATAATCATTGTGTATTATATTTCGTTCGTGTAGGTAACATTTAATAATATTAATTAGATCACTGTAATAGTACCCTATACCTGCCTTATAACTTTCCAAGATTAAGCCAATAAATGTAAACATAAATATATTATTTAGCCAATATAGTATAATATATTATATTATATACAGCTAGGTATTGATATTCATTGAAATAATTCGAACAAGGATGAATTATTAATAATATGGCATATTGACCTATATTGTCTAAACTACAAATATAGGTAAAATAATATTAAATTCAATTTACAGTCGAGTCTTGATAATTTGAAAACATCAAAATATCGAATTTTCTTTTTGCCCTTGAATCGTTTTTAAGTTGTGTTTGAGGTGTAAAATTCACAGAAAAATACGGAAGTCTAATTCATTTTTCTTTCCCTTCGCAAGATTCGAATTATCGGGAATCTGTATATTTAAGACTGTATATTTTTAATTCTTAAGCTCTAGTAAATTGCAACGATTAAAATACATAGGAATCGTGTTTCAAAAATGGAAATAAAACTTATATTTTTAGAAATATATTTTTTTAAATTATGTTGGATTTTTGTTAACTTAACATTATTAATTAAATACTATTCCTACTGTTTTTTTTTTTCAGTTATTAAATCTACAATTCCACAATATGGCTCTCGATTTACATCGCAAGTACATCGAGAAAAAACAAGATAGTGCACCGTTGGTGCCTATCAAAGATATAATAAATTCCAAATACTACTTGGATCCTCTGGAGCTTTTGGGTGAGCGGAGCTTCAACGAACCTCGAGAAATCGAGGAGTCTGAAATCGGAAGTCCGGTACAAGAGTTTTTCCGGGATGGAGTCGTATTTTTAACCGGTGGTACAGGTTTTATGGGCAAGGTTTTAGTGGAAAAACTACTCAGAACATGTCCTCACATTAAACATATTTATTTGCTGATACGATCTAAGAAAGGGAAAAACGTAGATCAACGGTTGGAAGATATATTTGAAGACAGGGTAAATATAAATATTTATTGTTTTATAATTTAATTTTTCATAAAAGTATATTTTTAACTCGATTTGTCGATTTGTGTCACAATAAAATATTAAGCACTTCTTCAACTACTGCGTCTTTAAATTCAAAATGTAAAGAAATGTATGATTTATTGATTCTTAGATTGGGAACATAAATGCTTATCTATGTTATGCATAGATTGTGTCTAGCCTCAATCAGTTCTGACGTTACACGTCAGAGGGAGTGAAATAAAGATAAAATCGACTAGAGACGATATGGATGATACTCAAAATAATATTTAGTGCACTTTTTTGTGAATATAATTTTATTGAATGTATATTAATCTAAACCATATGCTTGCATTGTCCATAAGCATATACAGCACATCGTTCAATATATTCTTAATTCGTCAAAATAATTATGGTTGAGCTTTATCAAAAAATATATTATCTCAGTAACTTCATTGTTTTTAAGGTACCTATCTCTTGAAATGTATATTTTTTTGTGGTACAACGGTTTGGATTTAAAAATAATATGTATAGTGACTATTGTTCTTCATTCATACTAGTTAATTAATAAATTAATAAATTCATACTAGTTTTTTAATTATTTAAAGTCTATGGAGTTGTAAACACTTGTGTACAAGTACCTAGGTATACAATTTAACAATTGTAGGTATATGTCATTTACGGACGTATAACATAAAAAATGTATTATAAGTTTATTCGTAATGGAATTACACATCATACTTGTGCTAAGTATATTATAATTCGTAAATGATGTGTGTTAAGTCAGTATAAGTACCCACAATATCTATGTGGACAGTGATACACCGCATAAAGAAACATCCTGTTTTTGGATCAAACAAGAACTTACTTGGTTTTTTTTTAGTTTTTTAGTTTATAATTTTTAAATTTTATAGAAAATGTCCATTTTAAATTCTGTTAATACTGTTATTTAAAATATCAGTTATAACCGGTATAGTTAACATTGGGATTAATCAACATTTCATTATACAACGTGTGCATGTGCGTGCATACCATAAGTTGTCTGATCGAGTTTATTGAATTACATCACAATATTTGCGAGAGGCGCTCTCTCGACGTCCTTGAATTTCTTTAGTGTTCGTTGGTAGTGTTTACACTTAAATACACTTTCTATTTCATAAAATCTAATTTTAGGTCAGTCGTCTGCATACTTTAAAACAGTATTGTACGAAATCAATTTTTTTTTTAATATTATGTACTGCTATGATGTCTAATTCTCACTCATAGATTAATGTTACAGGGGAGTTAAAAATTTTGTAGTTTGCGGGCTAATTCACTCATTTATATAAACTCTGGGGGCCGCGAAAAGGAAAAAAATAGTTGTACTCATATTTTATATTTTTGTTACAAACACATTATATAATATACACATTACTTGCGTTATCGTTATTATTATTATTATTAGTCAGCGATTTGACCGACTACCACGGTCTCCCACCACCAGGTTATTGTTGTTTTCAAAATAGGTAATTAAATATATTAACTACACAGTATGTCATCTAGGGGGGGGGAGGGCAAAAAAAATGACTTAGCGCCACGGGTTGGACCATCCTGACCTAGAATATGAGATATTATTTTGTAAACGGTGAAAAAATATTGAAAAATCTTAAAGTTGTCGTTTAAAGTACCTATATGGATTCTGTGTTTGTATAATCGTATAACTGTGCTACTGCTCGACACATCTGATGAATTTTTGTATCCCAAAAAATATAATCTGAAAAAAAACAACTAATACGTATACTGTATTATAGTATTAATAATATTATCTAAGAAGTAAAATATGTTAATAATATTGATTAAGAGGACGGCACAACCGCATATGTTGTGTCCGCTTTACAAAATAATATGTATAACACAGAAAAAACTGTTTTTCCGTGGTACAATTTTAATACCTCTGTATTTATAGTAGAATTATTACCAAAATTTCATAACGCACAGGGAAGAACTCTATCTGTGTCGTAGTGTTTTTTATTATTTGTATTTCATAATTACATATTTTATAGTTATCAGTTTGAGAACATTAGATTTCTTTGTTTTATTTAATTTAATTATTTAAAACAATTGGTTGGTGCTATCAAAAAAAATATGAAAATCTACGATACAGACAAAGTTCTTCCCTATGCGTTGTAGAATTTTAGTAATTCTACTGTAAATACAGAAGGAGTAAAGTTGTGCCGCGCAAAACAGTTTTTTCTATGTTGTGCATTTGTAAGACGGTGACAACACTTGCGGGTGTGACGTCCTCTAAACAGGTTATATTACCTATTTATTACTTATACATATAATCTACATTGAATGCTTTGTATTATTTATTAAATTATAATACTAGAAAAAAAAATAACGAGTATAATATTATTATCTTGGCAAGAACGTGACAGATCCAACTACCTGTTACAGGACAGGAAATAATATAACGAATGATCTAAACCTGTCAGGTTTTAATTTTCCGGCAAAAACCAGATAGCTCCAAGAGAATAATATTATGATGAATATAATTAATAAATACTAAGTTCTGGTTCAAATACAAAATAGCTCCATAAATTAAATTTTTTTTTTCTGAAAAGTTTTAAAAAATAAAATCGTCTGGTTTTTGTACGGACCCCTCGAATTTTTAGTTAATAGCTTATAAGGCAGTATTAATAGCAGACCATTGTATGGATTGTTTTCTATAATAATTTATGTTAAATAATAAATCTGAACATAGTAGGTAAACGATGTGGGTAGAATATTATGATTTTGTACGGTGCTTTTCAGTGGTATAATTACAACATAATTATAAACATATACCTAAACATAATTATTATATAAATAATTTATTTTACTGACCTTTTCTTGTGCGGCCTTTAAAGTTTTAATATGATATAATATTGCAAAAGTAGTTATATTCTAATTTATTCTTCATTTTTAAATGTTTCCGCAAATTCGATGCATTTTCCGGTTTTTAACGTATTTATTAATTATTTTCCATATAGGTACGCAAGAACAGATTTATTTGTATAGTGCATATTCAGAATAATTCAAAATATCCTTTACTTCAAAACAGCTATCAAAAATAAATTACAAAAATGTAGGATAAAGATTTAAAAATTAGACTGGAAACTTTTTTTAGTATTATGTTTTGTCTTTTGTTTATAGAATACATCGTAAATTATGTTGTAACATGTATTATACCCAGGTAGTAGACAATCACTCGTATAATAAAAAGTAAGATATAAAATCAACTAAAAAAAAGTATGTAGTAATACAAGGTTCTAAACTAAAATACGTCTTCATTATCTATAAATACAATATGACGTATACTACATATTATAATAGAAAAATAACTTAAGTGATTTTATAAAAAATCAATATTTTTCTTTATTAGGCCAGACAATTAATATTCAATAATTTTCACCATGGGAAATCCGGATCATCTGTAATTTTTTTTTTGTTACAATATATTATTAGTACCTGACACATGTTACTCATAAACCAGAAAATCGATTTGTAAAATTATGAGATAATAAGTTTTTGAAATGCTGAACAAACATTTAAATTAATTTTGAATTTAAACTATTCTTGTTACATAAATTATATCCTTAAGGATATTATTGAGTCGTGAGTATTAACACCAGAAAAAACATTGATTAAAAACTTCACCCAAATATATTTAGTCGAACTACTAAAATAATTAAAATGTAAATCGTCAATTATAAGATATTAAGTAACATTAATACCCTTCGGGGGAGATTGCAGTATTTGTATATAATATCAATTAGATACTGATGGGCGCTACCTCATCGATGATATAATAAAAATATAATATAATACGTACTTACCTATTATTATGATGGAGGTTGGTATCTGAACATATTATAACTTATCATAGGTTTTGAACAGGGCAGATCCTGTTTTGCACAGAATTTGAATTTTTAGTAAAATCATTGGTGGCAATATTTCAATTTAAATTAGTGGAAAGTGTTTGGTTAAATGAAAATGTCTAACGAAATATCTAAATTCCATTAGAACATCGCGAGTTTCATTATAAGTAAGTAGTATTGCTAGCTTATAAAACTCATTTAATTTTAACTTTTTTACAAACCAGACTTTATAAACAAATGCAGAATTATTCATTATACCTACAATTTACATTGATGTAATATTTCGATCGATGTTCTTTTAACTATCATAATTTAAGTACACATCTATACAGTAATTTTATGCCATTAATAATTAATGGGTGTAATTTCTTAATAAATATAGAATTGTTCTCATTTTTATGACAATGTGTACTCGATCATCGTGAGTTTCGTGCCCAAAATAACGAGACGTAACTTAGGCACGAGACATTTATTTGGCTTAATAATTGTTACCTATTGTCATTTACCTCTACATAATATGGTATATAGATACATTTAAATTTTAAAGTAACCCAATCTGATTTACTTGAATGAAAATTGATAATTTATTAACGATCGTATCATTTTCTGGGTTGGTAAGATTCCAATTAAAAACGTAATTTAGTTAATTTATTGTATTATATTTTAGAACCGTGTATCAAATTTACAAGACGTTTGTACTATGTAAATATTGTTTACTGTGTTAGGTAGAACGTGAAGTTTTCAATTATTTTATCATAATATTCTTCATTTACGGAAGTAATTTATAAATAATGAAAATAATAATTATTATAATAATTTAATATTAAGTAATATTAAGTTATATAATATTATATATTATTATGTTTATTCAGAATCAGATTAAGTCACACAAAAATGAGAATGGGAAGCAAATTTATGCGAATAATTAAGAATCAAAATAATTTATTTTCATTGAAACATATTTTGCATAATAATAATAATAATAATAGTAACCATAATACTGATGCACAGAGGCACAGAGCACATCTTAAAATAACTATTTCGCAATAATTACACGATTAAATGTCTTATTAGAAGCTACCTCAATAATTTTACCTATATACAGAGAAATAGTTAAATTTGCAAAATCTTCAATAAGTAGAGAAAGGTTATAAAAATCTTAATATTCACTGAAAATGTTAGAAAAAAATATGAACTAGTTTTAAGATTATTGTTGTAGCTTGGACGTTGTATGATTAACCCAGTGTTAAGTGTTTGGGACCCAGTATTATAAATTTCAAATTGTATTGTAAATAAACTGAAAGAAAATATCAAGTATAAAAAATTCTCAATAAAGTAATAGGCTTAGTTACTATATTATTGGCACTTTATTGGTTACTTTCTAATTTTATTAACAATGTTTATTGTTTAGGTGAAATCACCAGACTATACAGGCTTAATAGTCTAATAATAACGATAAAAAATATATTATAATATCAGTATACTCAAAATAATAATAAATTAATAATGTCTAAAGAAATTATGTAAAAAATCAGAAGCAGGTCTATATGTCCAGGTCTATATCTAACGATCTATATTAACAAGATATTATTCTGTAATTTATGTTGACGCTATAAAAATATACAATTGCAATAATACTGCCTGCTATAATGTATAAAATGTATTACGTTTCAGCTTTTCAAAAGATTAAAACACGAGGTACCCAAGTATTATCATAAGGTTTCTGGAGTAGCCGGTGACTGCAGTTTGCCGGGTCTAGGATTAAGCGTGAGCAGTCGAAACACATTGATTAATGAAGTGAATATAATTTTCCACGGAGCAGCTACTGTGCGCTTTGATGAACATATCCGTGTAGCTATGAACATAAATGTTTCCGGGACAAGAGAATTACTAAGTTTGGCCAGAAAAATAACCAACTTAAAGGTAAAAGGGTTTTCAAATTTACATAGGCTATGTATAGCTATAATATATTTATTCAAAACGCGAGCTTAAACATTAAACGTTTGTACGATATACTGTATTTCTGTACGTATATTTTACAGATGTTCACAACATATAGCATTTAAATGTCGATAAAGAATTATCTGTCGTATAGTGAAATGTTTTTCTATAAAAAAACATATCCCAAAAGGTTTGCCTCAGTTATATTGTGGATTACAGAATAATTTTACTATGCTTTTTAAAATGTAATTACTTCATAGACATAAATGACAAATAACTTGGTGTAAATCTATCTTTGAAATCGTTTTAAAGGTAGGTAAAGTATTTTATCATAATTTTAAACCATCTTTATCTAATAAATTATTCCTAACCTAAAAACCTATAGTCTTTATTGTTTAAAGTCATTGTTTTTTAAATTTGAAATACAATTATTGTTTGTAATGATTGTATCAGGCAGTACCTATCAACATTTCGTCATAATTTACGCAAGTCAGATACTATAGTGGGTCAAGATGTAATAAAAGTTGCAAACCATAGTAGTTTTATGGTTTTAATTTGGGACTAGATATAATGTTTTTCGACTAGGTGATGAAAGTAAAAAATAACCACTCATAAACACTATTGTGTTATGAACAATCAATAATAAATTAACAAAATGGAAGATGCTGAGTTTCCCTTGATGACATTTGATATAACTTTTATTACAATTCTTATTTCATTATAGGTCATGGCACACGTTTCCACAGCATACTCAAACTGTAATCGATTGCACGTCGAGGAAAAATTTTACGATCCTATTGCTGACTATGAAGATGTTTTAAAATTGATTTCTTCTAACGACGATCAAACGCTTCAAGATATGACCAAAGAGTAAGGTTATTATTTTTTTTTTTATTTGGATATATTTTTAATGACAACAAACATTTTAAGAATCATTGGCGATTTACCAAATACTTATGCTTTTACCAAATCTTTGGCAGAAGATGCCATCCGAAGAGAAGCGCAAGATCTTCCAATATTAGTGTTCCGTCCCACTGTTGGTATGTACACTCGATTAATAAAATATGTAAAGTTGTGTACCCTTATTGCAATTTGTAATTTGAGGTTGAAATATAGGTATATGGTTCATAAAATGAAATTTACGGACGTGTTTTTACACAAAAGATTGTATAATTATATTATTTTTACAGTTATTGCTACTTACCGAGAACCAGTAAGGGGTTGGATAGATAATGTTTACGGCCCTACAGGACTTATAGTTGGAGCTGGTACAGGAGTACTTCATACGTACTTTGGCGATTCTAATATAATTACTGATATGATTCCAGTTGACATGGTTGTTAACGCACTTATATGTGCAACCAAAGAAACTGCAACAAATAAGTAAATTAATTTAAAATATAATTTTTATATCACACATTTTAGCATTTTAGCTCCCTGACAAGGAATGTATTGGTGTTACTGTTTTAAAAGGGTTTTTATTTTATTTTATATAATATATTATATACATGACTATATCTTGAAGGATTGTTTCAAAAGTTGCTTTTATTGACAACTGTAAATCCGAAATCGTGTCGTATATTGTTAGCTTTATTAGGCAATTTTTTTTTACTTCCTTTTTTTAGATTCAATAATATGTTATGGAAAAACCAATACAATGTATCGGTTATCATCCGTTTTTAACTTAATTAATTTTGGCAATTTTATACTAATTCAAAAAATAACAGTCTTAAAGATTTTAAATAAATTATTATCAATTATATCAGTAATATCAATGCATACAAATAATTACCAATAAGATATTCTATTTTTTACGCTATAAGTGTTAGTCAGCTGTGACAAACTTTCACAAAAAATATAGTTCTATTAATTTTATATATTTTAATTTACAGTAAAGACGACGAAATACCGATATACACGTGCTCAAGTGCAGCGCAAAAACCAATTAAGTGGAATGATTTTATTGAGATGAACAGACGTCATGGAATTTACTGGCCCACGATCCGAGCAATCTGGTACTACTCGTTCTGGGCCACCAACAATCCATACTTTTATGCATTATTAAACTTTTTTTGCCATATCGTACCCGGATATTTACTGGACACATTAGCTGTTATCGCTGGACAAAAACCAATGTAAATACCTAATGTATTGTAAATGTAATATAATAAGTTCTATTATTAAATTTGGTCTAGGTTAGAACTACAATGTTGTCTCGTGAGTCGTGACCTAGTCATTTATTAACTATTAGTGTCTTAATCATTATATTATTATAAATTATAATTTATAACTAATATTCCACGACGAAGGAGTACCTTCACTCAGTTGTTTTATATTTATTGCTACCATCTAATTAGCTTTTTGTTAATTTATATAACCTAATAATATGGCCAATATGAGCATTTTGAGGAAAAATAATTATTTGGTCTAAACATATTTTTTTTTATTGTCATACATTTAAAATGTGAAAATGAGATCTTTTATGTAAATATAATAGGTATCACAACAATTAAATAATAACATTCGCTTTTTTTGCTCCAAATAGATTGATGAAAATATACAAGAAAATTGATAAAGTACGTGATATATTAGCCTATTTCTCTGATAAAGAATGGACGTTCACTAACGATCGAGTACTGGCGTTATGGAAATCTCTTGATAGTCAAGATCAAGATATATTCAATTTTGACATAAATCAGTTATCCTGGGAGTACTTTAGTCAGGCACATTGTCTCGGCTTAAGAGTTTACCTGGTAAAAGATGATATTCATACATTGCCTGCGGCGAGGAAAAAATGGGAAAAGTAAGTGGTATACAATTTATTTTGAAAAGCGTCACTTTATATTATAATTACTACCCATCATTAGTACCTATGCACTGAATTAACGTACTTGCATTTCAAAATTAGAAGGCCTGAAATGACCTATGTAAAATACCTTTCTAAATAGTTACATACCAACATAAACATTGAAAATAATGTCAACGGTTTTATTATTGCCTAAACGTAACAGTAATAGCCAATAGGTAATGAGTTTATGACTAATATGAGTTATAGATGTAATATATATAATTATTTCAGTATTCGATATAATACTGTAAAAAGGACTATAACATTTCTTAACAATGATATTGCTACCTATTGATATTATTCAGTGTTATTATGAATAGCTAATTATATTAATTAAATTTGAGTATTCGATACAATTATAGTACAATACCGTAAAAAAGGACGATATAACAATCCAGTATCTTTAAAACATTTCTTAACACATTATATCGTTACCTATTGGTGTTATTCAGAATTTTTGAATAATTAATTTCATTATTGTCATCTATTATTAAATTGTTTTATTGCTTTCAGATTATACATTGCGCACACTGGTTTACAAGTATTCGTGTACGCCTTCTTACTGTACTGTGCATGGACTATTACTTCCCTAATTCTCAAATTGACTGGTTTCTTGTAAAGAAATTCTTGCTGATTACAACATGATTACATGACTGATTACTATTGGACTTGTTACCAACAATTACCTATTGAAAGTACTCGTAACTATAAAAATATGTACAACTGTTTTATGTGGTTTTCGAGGAACATATTATTTCCTCGAATGCAATTCCTAATTTGTTTACTCTTTTATTGTTGAATATTTCAACAATATTGAGCTCCATATACCTATGTTATTACTTATTAGTTATTACTAATATTAGGTACCTACGCTTATATGATCCGTTAGTTGTGACAGTGAAGTATTTTTAGCTTAATAAACGTACGTAATTCTGTTTCTTAAAAAGTCACCGTTTCAGTTAAATATTGGTTGTCGTATTCTTTATTTGTTTACCTACAATTATTAGCTAGTTATTTTTTTTTTTTTTTAATTACCTAGTTTTAAAATCAGAACGTTTAATTATATTATAATCTATCTTGAGTTTGTTTGTTTGTTTGTTTTTCACAATTTTAAATGTAATATACAATATGTATACATATCTAAATAATAGTTATAAATTAGGTATTAGGTTTATTTTATTTGTATTAAATTTCTTTTCAACGCGTATATATATTTCTTAATCAATAATATAATTGCGTTAAATTATGTCATATTTTTTTTTAAATGTTATACCTAAATTGTCGTCAAAGCATATCCAATATTTAAAAACCATTATACGATGTCTACTATGTTTAAACGTCGGTGGGTAATTTGTATTTTGTGTAATAGAAAATTATACGTTATAAAATATTTTTAGTAGGTAATATAATATTGTTTAAAATTTAAATATCTTATAAAACGTATTATATTAACTATTGATTGAGTTATGATCTTAATTTGTCGACAGTTAGGTACCTATTTTTACTACACACACATACACTTATATACTGTACATTTATATACCTATAGTCTTATTATACATAATATGAATACAACACTTCTATATAATGTTATATTCAAGCGTGTAATTTCGTAGAACTATAATGTCTTTACATTGGAACAATGTAACTTCTCAAAAGATTTTGTATTTTTACCAGGTTATTACGTATTTTATTTTATAATTGTTTAACCATGTGAAAATTATATGTTTTTACTTTATTTACATGTTTTTTTTAAAAAATTGTTTGTATTGTTCATTGCATATTTTTTATTATGTGCATTATATAAGCACATACGACTTGTATCTATTTCTGTGTCTAATGACACTTATTTTAGTTAAAAAAAATGCTTCATTATTAAACATTTAGGGTTGTGTCTAGTATCATATTTTAGTATTCACCTAAAAGTTTATTTGATAATATATTATAGGTATACAGTGTGATCACGATTTAAGGTAACACTAAATATGTCAGGTGGATGACCTTGTATTGCAATGGGGTTTTCGGGAGGTGATAGGGAGTACTTAAATACATATTTTCAGATAAATTTCAAATTTTTAACACTATTGGTCTGCGCATGCCCAATACAACTTATATTTTTTTAAATGGAAACACTATTTTTTTCTATATATTCGGATAGATTTTTTTTTTAAACATTTTTTGTATTAATAGTTTTTTTCTATTCACAAAATTGACCAAGGTAGAGTAAGTCAAAATTTCGATTTATGCATAATACGTGTTTAAAACAATTTGGCTGTGTGTTTGTTTTGGCAGAATTTTTAAGTGGCCACCCATAGATATCTGCCATGCCCGGGTGGAAGATGACGGCCTCTATCTCCGGACACCGTGACTGCCAGAAGAAAAATGCCACTCGTGGCCGAGTTCGAACCGGTGAC
>NC_042494.1:147532879-147537677 GCF_005508785.2 Acyrthosiphon pisum
TTATTATTTCAAGTGGTTATAAAAGAAATTTGCATTAAACACGTATTATGCATAAATCCAAAAAATTAAAAAAAAAAAAATAATGTATCTTAATATGTAGACAAAAAATAGTGTTTCCATTTAAAAAAATGTAAGTTGCTTGCGCATGCGCACACCAATAGTGTTAAAATTTATCTGAAAATATGTATTTAAGTACTCCCTATCACCTCCCAAAAACCCCATTGCAATACAAGGTCATCCACCTGGCATATTTAGTGTTACCTTAAACCGTGATCACACTGTAGATGATAAAATGTTCAAAATATTTTGACCTGTTTGAGACATTTTCATTTTTCCACTTATGAAAAAAGAACATTTTTTTGTGTATTTAAATATGGTCGCTATTGGTTACTATCATATTATTATTATTATTATTATAATATTAAACGAAATATGGCATATACATTTTTTTACAAAAATATATATAAAAAATACAAATATTTAACACGGGAGAGTTAGGTGGGACAGCTACAGTATTATAATATATTATATACCTACCTGGCTTATATTAGTGTATGTAACATTCTATCGTATTGTTTAAAATAATTTTACTTCGACACATAATAATAACAATTCTAAATATTATTGTTGTAGATTGCATGCGGTGTATCTAGCCATGTAGATTTGTATACAACTACAGTTTATTTTATATATATTATGGTTACAGCCCGAGTCCACAGCAGAAAATACATTTGATTCTAATTTGGTTTCGATCTTATAAATATTTAGTTAAACGTTTTGTTAATTGTAAGTTCGTCATATGGAAGTTCCAATGTAATTAAACTAGAAATATGCAATTACAGTGGACACTTATTAAGGACTATCTCTTTCTATGTGGATAATTGAAATGTCCGGTAGTTTATTATGACCCATGATCGTGACATGACGTGTTAAATATTTTTAATTGTTATTTAAGATAATCACGAGATATACCTGCTCGAGCTTAAATTCAGGGCGCTAAGCACACGTAGCACCCCTGTGACTTGCGCCAATAATTCTACTTATTCATAATTCATACTATAACTTATAAAATATATACATTTGTGCAAAATGTGTTATAATTATATTGTTAAAGTAATTGCGTCCTATGGACGTGCATAGACATTTCCGGCAGATAAATACGTGTATTCTAAGGTCTCTCAACAATTTCAGCTCTCAATTTTAAACGTTTCACTAATAGTAATAAAATCTAACCAGTAAAACGTGTTCATGTTAGTATACTGTATACCCATACTTAAAATCAATCAATATGTCGTCACACATTTGATAAAACAGGTAATTACTTTCATAATATTTTGTTGTCAATCGAACTATGATTATGTTTTTAACTTAAACAATATCATAAACAAAATTACATGCATAATATTATAGGTATTATATAATGGACTGATGTATAGTCTATATTTAAATTGAGTATTACAGCTTAATAGGACTTTACATCAAGTACTTTCACAACACACAAATATTATACGAATACTTAATATAATAATATGTAGTTACCTACATCGTTAATATCTGTCGATCGAAATTACAGAAACACTGTAAAAACCAGTATTCAAAGATGACTCTTGCAGTGTCGATTTGACCCACTCGTCTATCCGGCAATCGCCCGGGGCCCTTGGATATATTTTTTTCAATTTTAGGTGCCCATATCCAAATGGGAAAATTATATTACTTATATTTAAATCACTCGGGAGTCGCGACTCAGGTTCGATCTAATAGCCATGTAAACTTTGAACGTTGTAATGATATTGAAGTGTGGATTATTCGACACATCGTTCACATAGTATTCAAATAATCAATAGATATGTTCTTATATTTCCATACACACAAATTAAGAGTAAACGAGTATATTGCAATTAAAAAACCATACTTAGATCTTCAATAACCCAACAATATCTGGATCCTATAATTTTCCGGTTCGTTCAAGAAGACATGTCGTTCAATTTTTAAACAAATATTAAATCATTGGCGATATATTATGAACTTTTTGATGCAAAAATGTTGATAATAATGTAGGTACACCTGATTTATTTGATTAATGTTATTATTAGGCGTTTATTACATTTTTTAAATATTCAAATTTAAATATTATTGTTTTTATTTTTTTTTCATAATATATTATATTATTATCATAACAAACAATTTTAAACAAATAAATTATTTTAATTAAAAATGAAATCATTGTATCATTGTATTGCAATGTGTATATTTTGTACTGGCCGGGAACCAACAATTAGTGTACACCTCACTACAACGATTATATACGCGCGCCCGGACACCGACTACTTAATGTGCACCACGAGTGTCCACGATTGACACCTATAACTTAACGAGGAATAATATCCGATTGAAATATAATATTAACGAATTCCGTCGAAAGAACTTTATAATCGTGATCGGAACGTGTTACTATTAGATATTTACCTTCGACCTACTGTTAGATGAAAACAAAATGTATAACACCAAAACTTAGTTTCTTAAAACATTTTTGATCCGAAAAATGATACTGATTCGAAATAATAATACATGTATACCGTCTTTTTTTTGTATTTCAAATCACAAAAAAAATATTCAAAGAAGACCAATTTTCGACTAAAAGATAAATTTGAACCATATTAACGTAAAAAAAGATTATATGTGAACACTGAACAATTTTATATTTTATTCTAATTTTGCAGTGTTAGTTATTTATTAAATTTATTAACATTTGATACTGCTATTTTGAATTATAGGCCCTCCCGAAAAAAATTCTGGATACACCACTGCGCTATACACTTAGTTAATGTGGGTAATTTGTTAAATTGTAATTAAACTTTTAATTATTTATACATTGCAAACGAGTAAATAACATTTTAATAAGTACGACAAATTTAATTAATTGAACTGTAAAAGATTTGATATATAAACGCGCATTTATAAAATCTTTTTTTTTTATCGATACCTTTTTGAACCATGGGATGCATATTTGTATGCTTTTTTTAAATATGCAAAAATATGCAGACCATGCACTAACGTCGGAATATGTAAATATATGCAGTACTATTATTTATACAATTTTGATATTTAATCAATTGTGACTGCTCGATACATATTACTCATGTTCTCGAGAGTCATGTGGCCGCCTCAAACATTTCACGGTCGCCAACCACGGACCGAGACCCGAAAGCCGGAGTGCCGTGGATTTTTTAGTAATAATAATAAGAACAGGAATACATTTGGACCAGTAATAGGATGGGTGACCAATAATGAAATAATAAAGCCTCAATTTGGGGGAAAAATATACAAATATGTTTATTGATAAAATAATACTTAAGTTGGTGCCGAGAAAGCCAATGGGCATAAAACTCGGTTAGAATAAACGATAAAATAGGATAATATGCCTTTTAACCATTATAATAATAATAATGGTAATAATAATAATAGTACATTCTGCCAATAAATATAAAATAGTACTCACCACACGGCGCCGACGGAGTGGTTTACCGGTGGGAGAAAAATAATAATGTACCACATTTTTAATAATAATAATAATAAGACACTAAAAAGTACCGGCCACGGTGAGAATAATAATAATAATCAATCAAAAAATATGTTACCAGTGTATAATGTGTATAATGTGTGCCCTGTGCCGCCATTCGGCGCACCAGCAAAAGCGCTTGCTACTCGCCCATGGTACCGGTAGCTGAGACGGGAAAAAAGGTAGTGCTGACTTTTGCTGGTGTCGGCCAGTACTTTTCGATCTTGGGTGGCCGGCAACAGGCGATAGGTGACGGAGGGGGTCACATATGTGCAGATAACATGAGTGGCCGATACTCTAGGTATATTATTTAAAGGTATGGTTATTGTTATGTTGTTTTTAGACCTTTATAGTACCTAAGCCGTGGGTACTAGGAGGGGAGCGTGTGTGCGACTGCCATGCGGTGGTGAGGTCATCGATCGGCGGAGACCTGAGGTTCGCGGAATAGTATGTTATAGTATATCAGCTATCTCGTCGCATGTCGCGCTCATCCTGTACCTGCTAGAATACGTATTAATAATATTGGTTTGCGTTGGAATCATATATCAAATAATGATTTATGGACACTCTTGACTACAAGTAAATGGTATTGAAAATAGCAACATGTATTTTATACAAAGTTCGGTATTTACTTATGAGGAATATTGTATTAAATTTTCAAATCTTAGATTAAAAAAAAAAGGTGGGTAAGTGGATGTCGCTCTGCTGTACAGTAGGTTACAAGTGGGTCACTATATAATGGATAGTATTAAATTTGAATTCAATGATATAATATCACTGTATAGGAAAAACGATTCTGAGCGGAGACGGTTTGTCAGTCTAGGTATTGGACATACCTATTATGAATACTTACCTATAGTTTTAAAAAAAAATTTACCTATAATAGGTATTAATAATAAATTCCAAATTAATCATATCACAATATCCATCAGGTAACGCGTTATACATCAACAACAAACCGTGATACTATCATAGATATATAATAGTATACTTTAGAAGTTTCAAGTACCCACAAATAATATTATACAATCACAACAAAATAACAAAAATAGTTATTCCAGGTTTTTTAATATGTAATTTCATCCAAATTTGAACTTAAAATTACTATAAAAATAAACTGTGCTTATGTATTTCTTAGAATTTTTGGTAATAGAATTAAATATTCACGTGCAATCTTTTTTTAAATTTTCAATCCTTACATATAAAAGTTAAACATTTTATAAATTTTTAACTACCAAA
>NC_042494.1:147539620-147572186 GCF_005508785.2 Acyrthosiphon pisum
TTTTTAACGAATTAATAAAATGTTATTGATTTTAAAAAAAAAAAAAACTAAAAAGATTGGAAATTGAAAATGTCTGTAAACAACTTAAAATAAGTCAAAATATTTTGAAAACGGTATGGTGTATAGAAACCGCTTATATTAACATTCAGTCAAAATTTCATGTATTTACCTTCATTTTTTTTAGACTTACACCAAAAACCAAAATCGATTTTGTCGAAAATCAATGTTGCGTAAAAATTCCCGTTTTTTCCTTAATTTTCCATTTGTTTTTCACGGTACTTTTCAAAACTACTGGAAAATGTTTACTTTTGACCCCCCAAAGTACCAACTAGATTCACTTTCCTATCAGAAAAGGTACTATTGAAGAAAATCTAAGCACTTTTACTGTCCTAAAACGTGATGACAGACACAAAAATAAAAAAAAATTAAAAATAAAATAAAAATAAAAAAAAAAAAAAAATAAAAAAATAAATAAAAAAACACACATCATTGTAAAATCAATACATTCATCGTTCCACCCAGAATCTAAAAACTAATTAAATTGGAAACTGGAATTGTCCGTAAACAGCTCAAAACAAATCAAAATATTTTGAAAAATTTATCATGTATAGAAAATGAAAATATAAACAACCAGTAAAAATTTCATGTATCTACAGTCATTCGTTTTAAAGTTACACCAAAAACCAAAATCAATTTTCTCGAAAACAGATTTTGCGTAAAAATGCCAGTTTTTCGTTAATTTTTCTTTTGTTTTTCACGGCGCTTTTGAAAATCATTGGAAATTTCAAATTTTTACCTTCCGAATGCACCAACTAGATTCACTTTCCCATCAAACAAGATACTGTTGAAGAAAATCGAAGCAGTTTTACTGTCCCAAACCGTGATGACAGACACAAAAATTAAAAATTAAAAATTAAAAAACACACATGATTGTAAAATCAATACATTCATCGTTCCACTCAGAATCTAAAAATTTTTTTTTTGAAATTCTAGCTTAAAATAGCTTGCACATTTACGTTACGTATTTTGTCAAAATTCAAACTTTATTGCATTTTAAATATTTTTAAACTGCCATTGTAACAATATATCAGGAGACTTGTATTAAATTGTCAAGCTTTTTGACCCAACGAATAAAATGTTATTAAAATGTATAGAAAAAAAAAACTATAACAATTGGAAACTGAAAATGTTCGTAGACAGCTCAAAACAAGTCAAAATATTTTGAAAAAATGTATAGCTTATAGAAATTGCTAATATAAACATTCAGTGAAAATTGCATGTATCCCCGGCTATTTTTTACAGAGTTACACCATAAACCAAAATCGGTTTTGTCGACATTTTGCGTAAAAAAATCCTGTTTTTCTTTATTTTTTTTCCCCAGCGCTTTTGACAATTACTGAGAATTTTAAATTTTGATCTCCCGAATGCACCAACTAGATTCACTTTCCCATCAAACAAGATACTGAAGTTGAAAAATCATATTATTATTTCGACTTCTTATCGTGTACACAGGCACAAAAAAAATAAATAAGAACCACACATCATTGTAAAATTAGTACATTATTCATCGCTCCACTTAAAAAAAATATATGAACTTTTTCTAATTTTTTCTACTATTACTATCTATAAGATGTAACAAATGGAAATTATTTATAACAAAGCAACATTTCTGAATTCCTCCGTAAATCTCAAAATCTTTGTGTGAGAAAAAATTTTTAAAATTAAAATTTTTCTTGAATTTTCGTGACAACCTTATGCGGAATACTGCGAAATAAAAAAACCGAGCCTGGTATTAAAAAAATCGATATCCATGAACGGTTTTTTTAAAAATACAGTTTTTGGTGATACTCTTGAAGCATTATTGTTTATTATAATTATTATATAGTTATTATATACGACGGAGTTAACAAGAAAACACGTTACACCATTTGTGGTTAAAGTAGTAGACGTAAGTTATTATTATCGATCGTTACCTACTAAAATAACAAATTACAAATGGATCAAGGAAATAATAGTTTGGATAAAACAATTAATGATGTTTGTGACAAATTGTAATATTTTTTCAAGGTCATTCATGATGGCGCAGTTATATCGAGATTTAGTCCTACCATAATATTAACCAAATGTGAACCATGGAAGCTCAATAAAACAATACCATCATAATTAATAATATGTACCTATAAATAACTGATAAAAGTTCCCCTGTCCACTGTATGGACATTATAATATACGGTATTGACGTATCGTACATCAGTACGCATCACCGTCAATATGTGTAGGAAATGTGACATAACCTGTTTTCTGAAGTTAAAAGCTCGTATATTCTAAAATATAAAATAAACAGTAATCTGTAGTTATAAACTACATGGTACTTACCTACCAAAAAGCGTGTACAGTATAAAAGAAAAATTGATAAAATGTTTTATTTTGTCACTTTGTGTTGATATTGTCTAAAAAAAAATGTATTTTATTCTTTGAACTTTTAAAAATATTCAAAGATGATCTGAGAGGTCTTAGCCACGATACTCTCCCTACGTACAATAAAGGCCTTCATCAAGTTAAGATTTACGTAAAACATAAATTCGTAGTCGATTTACTAAAGTTATACAAATATTTAAATTATTTCGCAATAAAATCTTTATACTAAACTTCTGTAATCAAAAATAAATATAATTAAAAATTGATTGATTTTAATACGGTCCTTATATATTGACGTAATATAAGTCGAGTTAAAAACGTTCTATAATAATTAATATGAGTAAATTATTTTGAATAAAGAGTATGAATGGATGACTAAATTCTAGTCTTTCGGGCAGTTATGTTATTTCTTAATCATATACCTAGTGCGGGAATTTTTACATTTTATTCATTTCTATGGTGATAAACAAAGTGTAAGGTACGTAAAATCGTCGGTTAGGTAACAAAAATATCTGTACCCATCCCAAAAACATATTTTTGTTAAAAGCGCATTAAACGTTGATTCTATCGCTATCATCAATAAAAATAACTTACAACATAATATTACATTTTACTTTTTTATTAGAAAACAAGAATATATATACAATCTGTTATACATTTATACAATAAGTAATATAGGGGAGGGGGGGGGGTCAATTTTATTTACTTATTTTATTTTACTTATTGTAAGTTGCATTGTAGAATATTTTTGCTTGATATTTTATTAATATCGTATATTATTTTAAATACTAGTTATATAATAATAAAACATTTAGTTTAAACTCGTTTAAATCATTAATTAGTAGGTAATATTTTTTTAAATTGTATAGTGATAGTTTAATATTCTTAGTATAATATCGGTTCCTGAAATGGATAATTTATGATTAAATATTGATTTTTACTGAGCACTTTCATAGGTACATAATATCTAACTAGATTTACTAAAATTCAACTGAAATACATGTACCTACCATTAAATTTTTTTCGCAATATATTCCTTGCGCGATACATATTTATGATATTTTTTAATAAGTTGTAAAAAAGTGAATTAAGGCAAAACCATTCAATGTATATACATTTATAATTAAATATAAAATAGATAATTATATTTGTATAATTGTATAATAGATAATTTAATTTATTATTCTTAATTTAACTTCATAATTACTTTATTTACTTCATAATGTTATATAATTTTTAACAAAACATTTAATAATGAACAAATGTTTACAAATTAATTAGCATGTCTAAAATCTATTTATGTTTGCGAATAATTTAAAACGCTTCGATATTGATAATACTTTTCTTTGTTTTTGATTACAATTTCTTCATTATACCTAAATGTTAAATATGAACGAACTGTGTTGACCTAAGCATGCATAGTTTTTTATATAGACCTCAAACTCCACAGTCCACGGCCTGGTAAACATTAACCGCGACAACATTAGATCAAGCCCTTACGGTCTACGGCATACACACTTATACAATGCATACATATTATGCTTACACTAAGCCAAAAAAACAAAAAAAATATTTATATTTATTTAACTTGTTTACTGATAATATAACGAAGCAAAATAATATATATTCCTGGTAAACAAAATGTTTAATAACAATATGTTTGTATTGGTTATGGAATCGTAAATACGTTTCAAATATATTATTATATAATATAAAGACTCGATTTGGTCTCTGTGCAATGACGAGACAGGTCTGTAGTTAGGTGAGTAAGTTCTGACACTTGAATAAGGCAATAACGACTATTATAACTATTGAATATAATACAATCCACAATAAAGTACTTCGGAAAAAATTAGCACAGAACAGCGCGAATTATAGATTGTCAACAAACATTCGAGTCAGACAGATTAATTCGTAAGCAAGTCGACATCTCCGATTTATGGCTAATTTCATCATTAATATGCGATTCTGTGCTAATTTTTTTTTCCAATGTTTGTACAGTTAAACATCTTGAAATTTTTGTGAATTCATATTTTTTTTCAAGTTTAGGCACAGCATTTTGGGTTTGATTTCACTTCTTTATTAATCTCAAAATTCAGGAACTTATTCAATAATGTGCCTTTTCGGCACAGAATTAGGGTATTGATTTCATTTTTTTATTAAGCTCCAAATTCTATTTTATCAACCATGGGCCTTTTTGGTACAGAATATTGAGATTGATTTCACTTCTTTATTAACATTAAAATTCTATTTTTTCTCCTAATCACTTCAACTTACTCACAGAAAGCTTTTTTTACTTCTCCGAAGTACTTTTTTGTAGATTTAAATTATTTTTCCGAAGCACGTTTTACAGTGACATCTCGAAACAATGTATTTTGCTTCAAATATGAAAATGTGAGTGTTTTTGGAATTCTGGGGCCACTTTCGAACACAATGCGGTTGGTTCTGTGTTCTGTGACGGAACGGAGGGCGCCAGCCGAGTCAGTAACAGAACATGACACCAACGTCAAGTGTGGCCTGCGGCCTGCGTGAAGACCCGGGTCTCAGTGTGGAGTAGACGAGCCGCCGAACGCGTCGTCATTGCTCATCCTTAGCCTTCATGGTCATTACCGGTGTAAAGGACATTATGACATAATACGTATTCCTTATCGTGGAATATACACGAGTCATCAAGAATGGTTCGATTGAGCAAGTTTGTAACTATCGTGTACCTTATTGCAACCGGTGCGTGTTATACGACCAGTCTGACCTATGCTGGTGCAATTTGGGTTAAATGTATGGGGGTGCTAGATTTATGTCAAATTCAGTGATCAGTGGGAGGGCTTTTCCCCCACACCCCCTCCATTCAAACAACTTAATAGAATACACCTTCGCATTAATCTTAATAATATAAACAATTACTTATAACATAATACACTTTTATCTATATTATTAATCCGATAGGTAACTATGTATTATTGTTATTATGAAAATTATAGGGCCTTAAAGGCTCTGTTTAACAAAAAGCGTTATTTTTTCGTCGTGTGATTTTGTAATTTGTTACAACGCGGTGTTATTCACGCGCGTGAAAGCATCACACCGACGAGCCATTTACCACTTGAACGTGCGTGAACAACGCGTTCTGTTTGACAGAGCGTTTAGAAATAATTGTATCCAAATACCTAAGGCACAATATTATAGTCAATAATTCGATGATGATATCAAGAATTTGGAGTTGTTAAAATATGAATTTTGGGGGTGCTAAACTGCTAAGCCACCTCAAGAACCCCCAAATTGCGCCTATGCTGACCCGTGTTCTATATAATACATAGATCTGGCTGGTGCAGTCGGCGAGAGATTATAGTAGCTCGTCTGTACTCTGTACGCCTCCCGACGTCAAGGGTGCCCGTTTGCAGCGTTTATCCGCGATGATTGACCGAATAATAGAGTGTCGACCGACTGCATGTATTCCGAATCTCATTATATAATGCAACGTATTTTGGGCAACGGCCCCGCCCCAAATTCCAATGCTCCATGGTAAGTAACATACATATATATTTAATTGATTATTTTATTAAATTAAAATATTGCGACAACATTACTACAAAGTACTTCGCATGGCACGAACACTCCTAAATAGCTCAGAATATTGTCAAAATTAAAATAAATATATAAATATATTTTCCGGGATTTTACATGCGTCCGATTTGGCGAAAAACTGTTTTTGCCCCAACCACGTAGGTACTTACCTATTTACTTTTCGACGGATTTCAGTAGGTGTTCTATAATTTTAATAAAGATTAAAAACTGGTACAATTCCTAAGAACTCTGCGCTATTTATACTTACTTTTTAAGCTAATTTAACAACAACAAAAAAAGGTGGGTAAGTGGATGTCGCTCTGCTGTACAGTAGGTTACAAGTAACTATAGATATCATGCTATAATACTAAATGTTATTTAAAATATAATACCAGGTTGTTATTATTTATTGTTATTATTAGAAGTGTTTTAATTGTGTAGGGTGGGGGTGCAGGTATGAGAGTCCCACTTCTTCTTAAAAAAATGTTTATGCCTTCTATTTGAAAGGGACCGTGTAAAAACAAGAAAAATCAATTTTCATCAAAAATCCTGTTTAGATAATATTGCAAGAACAGATCCAAAAATCTGTATAGGAAATATAACGTAGATACTTGGGGCTAGAGCCAGTTGCGTATACAAAGGGGGGCGTGGGGGTCAGATCCCCTCCCAATGGCTTTGGAGTGGATAATCTTCCATATTGTGTTTGATGTGAATTTTGAATCAGTTCAAATTATGTTCATTGTTCCTTATTGTTAAATGTTTTACTACCTAAGTAAAAAGTTTTGAGAAGGTAGGGGATTTTCCAATTTTCCCTTCCCATTTAGTTATGTCGTTTTATTTTTTTTATCCCCCTTTAGAAATCGTGTCCACACCACTGGCTGGAGCTGTCTAGTTTTTTACTTTATGGTAGAAAACCAGATAACTAGCTCTAAGATAATATTTTAATGAATACAATTATAGAATACTAAGTTCTGGACAAAATACAGGATAGTTACAACAATTAAAATTGTTTTTTATATTTTCTGAAAAGTTTTGAAAAATGGAATTGTTTAGTTTTTATTCAGATCCCTTTAATTATATAGTAATCAATAAGACATTTAAATATTCAGGTACGCATTTTTTTCTCTACAATTTTTTAACTCCCTCCTATTTTTTTCCCCAATCAAAGTACTGGTTATTCTTTATTATATTTCACATTATTAACGATAAAATAAATATTAATTTTAATTCTATCTTCGCTGAATCTGAGTGGAACTTGTTGTGACAAGTGACAACTCAATAACGACAATAACTCATTATTCATGCTGCAATGATAAGATACCAAAATAAAATCAAAACAAGAATATATATATATTGATTAATACTTATTATTTCCTGTCCATAGAATCATGATTAGTCATAAGAATATATTATACTTAACAATATTCAATTTCATACATTGTATTTAAAAGTTTTGGTAGTTTATGTTTCTGAAGTGGAAAAATAAACGAAATAATAATATTATATACAATTTATTATATATTATAATGTATTAATAATTATTATTATCATAAAATTTAAAATCGATCAGCTTAATAAACCCGTTTAAACATCGTGAGTATTAAAAAAATAAAATTATTTTCAGTCATTTCAACGTTTCAAGGAAATAATTTTTATTAAAAAAAAAATATGTGCATACAAATTTCAATTTATGTAAAAATAATGTGGTAGTTAAATAAGTTCTTATATTATTGTAGTATGGTATCCTGCACAGCATTTTTAAAATTTAAAATTTGGATACTGAATACGCGTAACACAGTTGGACAAAATTTTATCTAGATCATTATTCGAATAATTTGAAAACAATATTATTTGAATAAAAAATTATTCAAATATTTTTTTTTATAATTATTGAATAATTTGCCAACATAATATTATTTTAACAGTTTAACGTCAGTATATTGAGTTATAAGTTAAAAATGTATAACAATTATATTTCATATTTATTCAAAATAACGCCATACCTACAGCTTTTTGAATACAATAAGTAGTGAGGTACAATAAGTTTAAAAAATAACATATTATAAACAACAATAAAAAAATTAAGTTTAGTATAATATATTATGTTATATAAGTTTTTGCAAAATTATACTTGAAGTAACTAACCTTTTGTATAACTAGTAGAAAAATTAATTACTATACCGAAAGGTTATATAAATTAATTATAATATAAAAAATGATTAATTATAAGTCTGACACTGCTGACTCTTAGAATAGTTTTTCGAAAACATAATTTATAATCGAATTTAAATTTAACACATCCGTTATAATGACCTACTCATTATAGGGTACCTACACTCAACAGTCGTCAGAGCGACTTCACCGATTTTTTTAATTATTTCGAAGTTACGATTTTTAAAATTTGGTCGATAATCTTTAGTCAGTCATTGTGCATTTATTTTGATGATTTGAATTTTTGTGTAAGGTATTTTTTATCTAAAAACAAATTAGAAGTATATGTATAGGAACTGAAAATACGAATTTGGATCTTGTGATATAATTCAAAGCACATAAGTAAAGTATAAGTCCATCGTTTTCAGTATTTATCTCAATTATACAAATTAGGAAATTATAATTATAAATATTATATAGGTATATATTTATTTTGTTATATTACGTTTACTAAAAATAATTTCTATTTATTTAAATGAATTATATGTGTATAATATATGTACCTATTAAAATTAAGAAAGAAATCAAAATGTGTTGTTTATTTAATTTTTGTCATAAATTAATCTATAAAGGTAAATAGGTAATTATTTTTAATTTTATTTTGAAAAATTACTTGTTAACTACATATAAAGTGAACTGTTGTATAAAAATAATCATGACAAATATTGATAAGGGACAATAACACACCCGCCTACTACTGCAGTGTGTTAATGGTCGGTTTTGCGTTTGTGATCTCGAAAAAAAATATCCAAATTCATACTAAAAATTACCTTGGCCGAGTAAGCCAGTTGTACTGAATGTGAGGATTAGGAAGTCGTCCCACGGCCAACGATCTCCAATAGGAACATTGGCGCGTAACTCAAGGCCAAAAATAAATAATATGTAGACGAGCACGCACGCGAGAATTGTTTTCAGACGTTACTCGTAGTCCAAAGTATACACAAGTGCTCAGACCTTTACGGTTGTGCAGTGTGATATTTTTTTTTTCACAAGTAAACTGTAGTTGAGTTTTTTTTATTATAAATACCTTTTTTACTCAAAGTTCGGTTACTTAAGTTTTTTTAGTGAATCGTTTTAGATCATTGTATTAACATATTGTTAGAGTTGGATGAAAACGTGAAATCACTTGATTATCGTAATATTAAAAAAAACCCCAAATTTGTTTATACCCATACAGAAAAAATGGCGTTAGATCTACATCGAAAAAACGAATTCAAGAAATCCAAAAAATCTTATGACGAAATTATAAAGGAAATTGTGACCGACGATTTTCCGTTGAACCCGTTGCAACTGGTAGGTGAACTGAGTTTTGACAATCCTTTGACCTTAGAGGAAACCGACAAGCTGCCGAGATCAGATGTGCAGGAGTTCTATAGAGATACCTCTATTTTCATCACCGGTGGCACTGGATTTATGGGAAAGATGCTCATCGAAAAGCTCAGTAGATCCTGCCCACATCTCAAGCATATCTACCTGTTGATTAGGAATAAGAAAGGCAAAGATGTTAATGAACGTATTGATGCCATATTTGATGATAGGGTAAGACAATTTTGTTTATCACGTTTTTAATTAAAAATACCTTTTTGAATTAACCGAGCATAGTTACTGGGGTTTATTTTTCATTTTTTCAATTGAATACTACTTTTTAAACGTTAAACTCGAGTTTAACAATTAATATATAACTCTAAAAATAAAACACTAAACGATCATAGAAAATAAATTGTCAACAGATTACCTATTCTAATCATCGTGCGTATACATTCATTAGGTATTGTAACAAGACGTGTTTTATTGAATAAATAATAGATACCTTTAGTATAGGAAATTAAGAGTAATGTATATGGCAATATACGTTTGATGATATTATAATAGTTTTCGGTAAGAAACAATAACTTCATTTGCATACACTAATTTGGTTATGTCTGTTTAATTAAAAGAAATGATTATATGAATTTATATCAGGCACCTATTTGACAAGTTACAAAAAAAAAAATTAATTTAGAGTCAATTTATACTCATACTTTTTTTTACACAAGAAATTGTATCTCATTAAATGGAAATTAGGTACTCATTTATGTTTGAATGAATTAAAAGAACCATTTTGATTTTCTATAAATGCTTGTTATACGCATTGTATTCAAGTTTATTTTGTTGAAAAATTGTATTTTTAAAAATATGTGTAAGTGTATATCAATTTTATGTTTAAGACAATTTAAGGGATTGCGTTCAAATAGGCAGTACTAATGTAATTTTAAAAACGAAGAATTTACACTATTTAGGACATTAAACATATTGTATATAAACTAGTTTTTCTTTTGTAAACAACATAAAACAGTGTTTCCGTAAATTACAAAGACAGACTGGTTTTATTTTAGGTACTACCTTCCTTGATACTTCTGATACTAAAGAACTTATGAACCAAAAGAAAAATAGGTACTTTATTTCAAGGTTTTTAATGGTTAGTAAAAACCAACTTTATCCGTGCCAAAAACACAACTCTTTTGTTAGGTAACAAATGTTGAGCTATCCATTGTGTAATTAGCAATAAATTGCAAGACATTTAGGCACTTCTTGTATTAATTTTCAGAAAATGTTAAATTGTTATTTTGAAAAAAAAATGACGCATGCTGTCATCAAAATGGCTAAGAACTATAATTTAAAAATTTTATTTTATTTTTTGAAATACACTGCAAACACATTTTATGATATTAACATACCATAATATTATTTATGAATACATCAGTTGTAATAAAATACGTGACTCAAAGAAGTGAGCACTTACAATGCATATAGATTTTTTTCTAAATGGGGTCATTGATACTTCGTTATTATTGTACACACACATCGATGTCGCAGTAGTTTGCACGTTTAATTTTATTTTTCATGTAGAAACGACAAAATTAATGATTAATAATTCATCGGATGACCCTTATTGTTTCATTAATATATTATATTAAATATTATCAAATATATTATTGTACTTTAATGATTACAATTTACAAGAAAATATGTCATCACAATAATAATATGTTAATAACATACTATAAATAATCAGTTTTAGCAGTGTAAAATGTATTCGTAAATCACTAAAATCCGTCTTATCGATATTCTACTGAATACATTTTTTTTGTTTTTTTGGAAACCAAAGTAACTATTCTGTACGTTTCATTTCAAACCATATTTTCATTCGTGTTGATACTTTAGTTGTTCATGCGATTGAAACACGAGAGGCCGAAGTTCTATCACAAGATATCTGCGATCGCTGGCGATGCATCTTTGCCAGGATTAGGCATATCTCCCCGCGATAGACAGACATTGGCTGAAAATGTCAATATCGTATTCCACGCTGCAGCTACGATCAGGTTCGACGAACACATACGCACCGCGATCAACATCAATGTCCTTGGTACAAGGGAAATCATCAACCTGGCTAAAGAAATGACTAAACTTAAGGTAACAATAATTTGAACACTTGTTAATAATTAAAAACGTACCAGACGACATTATCATTTACACGCTCAAAGGGGTCAATATCATTAAAATACAATGGTATATACATTAATGGTGAGTTACGTAATGTTAAAAAAAAAGTTAAAAAATATTGTACAATGACGCGACCGTTCGTTATTGGAACGTGCAGGTGACGCACTGATAGGTTTTGGCTGTTGATATCCTCGGCCCGTGATTTATATATTTTTTTAACTGCCATCTATTTACTATACCTTATTTAATATGTTTTACTAGGCAAATGTAAACTGGGCCCGCGGTTACCTTTTTTGTTGTAAACTCGGCCCGGAAATTTTAGGTAATAAAATAGGTGGATTTTTTCACAATTTTAGTGAATTCTACATTTATATAACGAACTTCATACTATGAATACAAATATGAAAATAATTTTTGGAGGATAATGATTATCACCTCCACATGGTGTCCTCTAAATTGTTATCAAAAATATTATACATATTATATTTTTATTCAGGCCGAGTTTACACGTCAATCATTTTTACCTGTAAAACCCCGGGCCCAGTTTACACCTAAATTATTTTTACATAAAAAAAACAGGGGCCGAGTTTACAATAGACCTTTTGAACATTTTTTTTCCTCGGGCCGAGTTTACAATCGCCCGTTTTACTAAACTTACCATTTCGGATACCTTCAAATGCCAATTTTCAGACCCATGCACTTCTACGTCGTGTAATTAATATTAAATAGGTATCAGTAAATCGCCGTGATCAAACGATTGCGCGTTTAGCGATAACCGCAAACGATCATAAGTGAACAAGTTGTTAAAAGCTAAATAGCTCATAAAAAATGTACACTATAAAGTAAGAACGTATACCAGAGTATAGGTATCCGTCGGGATGCAATAACTTTTTATTTGGAAAAAAAAAAATGTTAGGATGTAGGGAAATTTCCAAAAACACCCGTAGAGGAGTAAGAACAAGACATAATAATATTATAATTTACGAACAATAAGTTTATTTCGAGCCTTCAAGGTACTCAACCTCGTAAACAAGATCAAGTCTTAAAAATACCCTCAATACACCCAAAACTACTTTCCTGCAGTTACGTAACGATGACGGTCTAATATGCAGCTAAATCCCAATTTAGTGTACATATTATTTTGATTGTACCTAACGTGACGCATTGGAACAATTTTCTCCATTTACGTTAAAATTTAGTATCATACCTATAATATATAGCTCAGAATATATATTTATATACATATATATGTTATTTCTTACCATTATTAATTATGTGATTATTCGTTTTATAAACTAAAATGCACTTGTACGTGAACGAATATCCGTAAAAAATTTAACTTGTTCGTAGGGGCAACTTTAAAATCTAGTTCTACAGTCATGTTTTGCACTGAAGGCCGTGTTATGACACTGAATAGCAAGTTGTACCATATCGTAGGCAGTTTTCACCTCTTAGAAAAATGTAATACACCGCATGATTGAGACTGGTTTTAGTTCCTGCTCTATGAATTTATGATGCTGAAATTTTATTTAAACTGGTAATTTTATCAATATCGATACCTTTGCCAGGAATCTGTTGTACACATTCACTGTTGTGTATATTTATTGAAAAAAAAAAAAACGAATCTACACAACGACAATTGTCAAAAATGTTATAATATGGTTGTACCTACGTACCAATTATATAATAAAAACGAGTGAAAAGTGTTTAGGTAGTAGGTACCTATTGATATTTTCAAATGTCAATGTTTGAATACATTATTGTATTATAATATACATTCAAGTGTAATTAAATACAATATTCATTGTCTATTATTTATTCATGCTTTGAGACCTCAATTTATTAGTTATTTTACAAAACATTTATTATGCATGTCTATTTTCTCAGAATTTATTATTGTTTGTATTAAAAAAAAATTGTTTTAAATTATACTTATTATTATACATACCTATATTTACTTGTTAACAATTACAGACCGTATATATTTAACATAGTAATATTCCAGTTATATTTAACAATAACGCTTGATATTGTAATTTACTGATAGGTTTTAGGTACCTAATTATTCCAATATTTAATGTTTTAACCGTTAAACTATTTATTTGTTTTAACTTAATATATTAAAATTAAAATGCAATCAATTTAATTTTTTTGAATTTAAATAAATGTGTTTACAGGCTTGTATGTACGTGTCGACTGCGTATGCCAATTGCGTGCATAGTAAAATCGAAGAAAAATTTTACGAAGCACCGTATAATTACAATGGAGTGATATCCTTGGTGACTTCGGCCAACAACGACAAAAAGTTAGAAGATATCACACCCAGGTACGTAAACTACTATTAATTCTATACAAAAATACACTGTTTAACATATTATTTTTTTTAATAAAAATGTTTACACTTTTAGCTTAACTGCTGGTTGGCCAAACACGTATACGTTCACGAAAGCTTTAGCAGAGGATTTAGCAAAACATGAGGCTGTCGGACTACCGCTTGGCATATTCAGACCATCAGTCGGTTAGTATTGTGAATAATTCGTAATTAATATACATTTTTTTTTTTTTTACAAATTTTATGCTTCGAACATTATTACTTTATTGCAGTTATTTCGACATATAATGAACCTGTTCGCGGTTGGATCGATAACGTTTATGGTCCCATTGGTATGATCGTGGGAGTCGGTGCCGGAGTGCTTCACACACATCACTGTGATGTTACCAAGGTCGTCGACTTAGTTCCAGTAGACTTGGTTGTTAATGCACTGATATGCTCGGCTTATAAAGTCAGCAAAACTACACCAACAATGTAAGTTTCCAATAAATATCGTAAGGATGCTATTGCCTATTAGCACTTAGCATTGACTGACAACCAAGCCTTTAATAATATAGATTTAATATTTTGTCTATCATACTTGTGAATAAGAATTAGAATCATCACCAATCAATACCCGTAAAAAAAAAAGAACTCTTATAGCCAAAGTAAAATGTCATATTATATGAAAAAGATTTTTTGGTTAGTGATGTGGTCAGACTGTTTGCAATAAAATGCAATGGAAATAATTGGATTTATATTTGGTTGAGTTTCGAGATTTTTGAAAATGCATATTTTTTTTATTCACGCGTGGTTGAAGGTTAAAAAAATCTTTATTTTATTTTGCAAATTAAATCAATTTATTTTTTAATATATTTGTTTTGTTTTTTTTAGTGAATCAAATCCACCTATTTTTAACTACGTCAGCTCTAAGCAGAATCCTATTAGCTTAGAAAATTTCTTCGCCGTCATCAAGAAATACGGACTCCCTAACTGGCCTACCATCAATGCAGTTTGGTACTACTCGTTTATGCCCACTAACAATCCTTATCTATATTCCTTATTATTCTTATTATTTCATACGATACCCGGTTACTTTTTGGACTTTTTGTGCCAGATAACCGGCAGGAAGCCAATGTAAGAATAAAACAAAAATCGTTTATTGAAAATATTCACATATCATTGATTATATTATAATGTGTATAACTTATGTCTACAGGCTTACTAATATTTATAAAAAAATGAAAAAAGCCAACGCTGCACTATCTTTCTTTGCAAATAATCAATGGGAATTCATTGATAATAACACCAGTACACTGTGGAAGGAAATGTCAGAATTGGACAAAAAGATATTCTTTTTCGACATAAAAGAAATGTCTTGGGACTATTATGCTCGAGCTTGTGCTATAGGTCTGCGTTTGTACTTGGTGAAAGATGACATACATACAATCAAAAATGCAAGAATCAAATGGGAAAAGTAAGTTGATTTATATACTAATGATTCTAATAATAAATTATTGCGTTGGTCAAATAATAAAATTGTATACCTAAAATATATTTATAAATATGTTTATCTTGAATGATGCGGCAATTTTTACTAAAGTTAATTCATAAACAAATCAGTCTAACGCGTAAATCTTTAATGTGTTTAAATTGTATAGTAATTACGGTAGTACTAAAGTAGGTAGTACTTAAGTACTCTTAAGTACCTACCTAGTACCTACTATACTTTTTGACCAATTGGCAATAATTACTATCTGACTTATGAATGAAACATCAATTCGCTAGAACTTAAAGTAGCTAATCAGTTATTGTTTATTCCTATTTTTATATTAAAGTACTGTGTTCGTACTAAATTGTTGATCATTAATAAAATATTTTTATAGCAGCAATACTTATCTTTTATCTACAATATTATTATTCTATAAAATAGAAAGATTTTATTACTTGCATTAGAAATGTCAACAACTTAGCATAACCTTATACACAGTTTATACTTTATTTATGTAATATAATATTCATACGTATTACCGAAATATATTAAAAAATATATTTCTTAGTTTTATTCTTAATAAAATATCAATAATTAATAATTTCATGGTTTGTATTTTGTTTTAGATTACGCAAAGCACACTTAATATTAAAAACAATTATGGCAATAGTATTTATACGTATCTGCTGGTTAATCGTCACAATGTGCTTCAATTAGACGTTCTCTTTATTTAAGTTGACGTGTCTTTTATATTTTCGTTATTAAGATATTATATATTTAATTATTTATGATTTGTGATTGATTGTTACACAAATCAAATGTACATAATATGGTAAAGCTCATGGGATTGATTTGTAAATCAACATTTTGTTTACGTTAATTTTAGTAGATTGAATGTACTATCCAAGACTGAACAAATAATGTATCAACATATTGTATGTATTCGTGCTAGTTCAATATGTTTATTTAAAGTATGAAATAAAAAAGAATAAAATGTTATGATATATATACGTATTGTTTTAATTTTTGTATTTAGTATATTGTATTTTGTACCTACATCTATTCTTCATAATATACAAAAATGGTAAAATGCAACAAGTAGGTAACTGCGAAATAATTTGTCTATACGGCGTGCGTATAGTGTAACTGAACCACCTTGATCTGGGGTTTGTGTAAGACGCTATGAGATGTGCCTATACCAGTTATGAAATTCTATTGATAAACACGTTTACCGTACTTTAAAAAAATACGCTGAGACAATTAAGGTCACAGACACTTGATTTAAAAAAAAAAAAAAACGAAGTTAAAAAGTTGCACTTTATATTATAATGAGATGATATTAGGTATACTACAATAATAGCCCGAATTCCATAATAACTTTTTTCAAACAGTTTATATTCACTTTTGTAGATTTGTAGCATATACAATTAATGCTGTTTCAGATACATCATTGGCTAACATTGAGTATATTTACCTAATTAGGTACACAATTTGTGATTCAAGCTAATGTAAATAAATTTTGATTTATATTATTATACCATTTATACGTTATTGCATAATATTATAAATTATCGCAATAATTATGAGAAACACCTGATAATAATATGACTATTTGGGGGACGAGGTGGCCGAGCGGTCAACGCGTCGGCTGCGGTGCTCGCAGTCACGGGTTCGATCCCCGGTCACTGGGTGGCATTTTTCTCCGGGCAAGTCACGGTGTCCGGAGAACAAGTGCCGCCATCCCCCACTCCGGGGCATGGCAGATACCTACGGGTGCCCCATTCAAAAATTCTGCCAAAATACACCCACGTGTAACACACCCCTACCGTCAAAAACCTACTGTTCCACCCCTCCTCCCAATGGCCTAGGTTGCCGCGGGATAATTAATAAAAAAAAAAAAAAAAAAAAATATGACTATTTTGAACAATTCGTAACACAACAATCAAAAAAGGTACTGACAGTATAGTAATTGTAGACCGCTCGCAATTATCTTTAAAAGTGAAAGTGTTACATTTTTCTCAATAGTCGTAAAAATAGTGTCTATACGACTATACCTACAAAGAACTCCTATATCAAGAGGATGTCAGCGTACTATTTGTTTTTTCTCTCTGGCCCACGCACAACATAGACAAAACGCATTTACGCAGAAATCTTTTTTTTATGTTTTTAAGTAATCTTAGAGTTAAATCACCCATTACAAAAAAGATAGATAATAATACTTTTGAGGGAATGTCATATCGATTTATCTAAATATTGTCTCAAAACAATTTAAACGTCATTGAAATGTGCAACATTTTTTTGTTCATTTTGAAAATCCAATACAAAGTCAAACAACAATAAAATATAAAATCGATTCATTCCCTCAAAAATATTATTTTTTATCTTTTTTATAATGGGTAATTTTACTCTAAGATTACTTAAAAACATAAAAAAAATGATTCTGCGTTAATGCGTTTTGTCTATGTTGCACGTGGGTCAGAGAGAGAAAACAAATAGTGTGCTGACGTCCTCTTAATACTTTGATAGTATAGTTACCTACAAGTTGCTACAATAGTTACAACCTACTGTTTAGTGGTGGCTATCTGGGTAGTGCACGTTTTGATAAAAATTAATCTTTGTGATTTTACATTCAAAAGTCCAAAGAGAATCAGAATCCTGGTTTCAAGGACTCTCGTCTTTCTTTACTTGGTATGCACCTCGCGAGTGTATATTATTATAGTTTTTATATAAATTAAATTTGCAAGCAATGATAAATCTTTACGTTCCAAGAACAATTCTGACCAAGTTCAGTTTACTGTAGTATTTAAAAATATTACTGAATAAAATAGGTACTGTTTTAAGAGCAATCTTGTATTAAAATTACCACTTTCAATACCAAAAACTAAAAATATTATCAATAGAAATCAAAAAATAACATTCTTAGAAAAATGTTTTTGTTATTTAAATATTATATGTTGATATAATTAAATATTTTGAAGTGCATGCCATAATAGTACAGAAGACACGAGTCTAGAAAAACGCGTTAATTGTGCTAATGGTTCCAATTTTCAGTTCACCTTCGTATTAATGGAGGAATCGTAAACAACACACGTTTTAATCAATGATAATATGAACTTGAACATAAATAACTACATTTTCAGTGAATTTTTAAATGTTTGCTCAAAAGATCAAAAATAATACGAGTAGTCGAATGGAATTACTAAAATAGTTTCAACCATACACGCGAGTGCAAATTTTCGCCATCATTGACTTTCCCTAAATATAAATTAATAATATAAGTGCTATTCAATTATCTTCATTTGTCACTGCATTTCGTATTTAAAGGAATGTTTAAGCGAATAAAATAACAAAAACGACATTTAAGGTTATTAGTTTCTTACATATTTGAATTGAATAAACTTAAAAAAATCACGAAAGACTATATGCGTGGTCTCTAAAATCGTCGAACTTAAAATAATTTAAAGTAATAATACATTTTATCAGCTCTTTTTTACATATTATAGTTGTATTGAGTTTCAAAAATATGGGAAAAATTATATGATAGTAAATTATGATTTGGTAGGTCGTAGGTAAGTATATACCGTATATGTATCGTATCGTACCTGTATGTAATGAGCGTAAAACTTAGATATATAAATAATTAGTTACAAAAAAAAGTTTTTAAATATCTGTATAGGTATTTTTAAGGAAAGTGAACGTGACTATGTTAATATTTTTGCATATATAGGGCGTGAACAAATTCACTTTTCGATGAACATTTTAACACTGCAAATTCATGAATAATTTTAATGTCTGAGTATTTTAAAGTTAAAACCAAATATGTCGATCTATGAATTTTAAGCATAACTGACAACTGTTATTCGTATAAATAATTTAGCGTGAATATATTTTATATTTAATAAAAGTATTTTTATGTGTTATTAAATTAATTGACATATAACTGTAATATCCGACATTTTCATAATATGATACATATTCTTAACATAATGAATTTTTTTTTTGGTCTGGATACACGATAAAAAGTCTCTGACAGATTTTTTGTAAGATTTTCGTTGTCATGGTTACTTTTTTGTTAGTAACCATGACATCGACAAAAACATATTTATGATACATAGATTTTCTTTGTAGAGGAAACATATTAGTAGTAGCTTGCAGGGTTTATCTATAAAATTGTATTTATTAATAGTATACGTTTTAAATGAAAAATAAATTAAATTGTTTGTCAATCACTTTAAACAGTTAAAACCATTAAAATTGTAGTACCTAATTAATTAGAATTTTATTTTTATTTATTGTAGCGAAACAAAAATTTTATCAATTTTAATTAAAAACTAATTTTTTTAATTTGAAATAGTTGCCTAGGTAAAACCTTATATACCTAAATACCTATAATAATAGGCTATAGACAGTAAATTTCTGAAAATGTATTGGTCGTATCTAATTATATTTTAACTGTCTCAACAGTTTGAACACTATTTATAGGACAATAAAAATATAAAATCTACACACAATTGTTAAGCAGTGGTTTTTAGCGATCATTATATTTTATTCCCATGTTTGACTGTTTTATAGTAACCAGTGTCGTAGCTAGGAATTTAACTTGGGGGGGGGGGAAATATTTCAAAATTGTTCATAATAATCAAGGATTATATTAAGTCAAATACATAATATAATATATAGTTTATAGGTAATTAATAATTACATTATTTACATTATAACACTTATAATTTCATGCCCCTATCTTTTTCAGCAAACTTGTCTACGAAGTCTTGGATTTCAAGTTTTTCTAAAATTTCTTTTTCAATGGATACTAAAATCAACGACTCAAGTCTTTCCTGTGTCATTGTTGTTCTTAATATACTTTTTACCTAAATTTAAAAAAAAAAAATGTGCTACTAAATTTATTATTATACAAGACATGTTAGAATTAATGTGTTTGTGTTACCAAGGTTAATTTAGAAAAGCTTCTCTCCACGGAAGTTGTTGTCACAGGCAAGCATAAACAAATTTTATATATCTCAATTAAATCTTTATAATTCGGGTTAATATTATTCAGAACTTCAAGAATTGTTTGTGTATTTTTGACACAATTACGATTTAGTTTATATTGTGACAGCAATCTATCACTGTCTAAATTAGAATACTTTTAGCTAAATCTAAAATGCGTTTTTCAGAATCTAATGTAAACATATTTTTGTGTTCAAGAAATGCAAAGTCAGTTAAACTCTCAGGAAATCTTGAATCTAGTTCTTGCATCATTCGATCAGAAAGTACATATTAATTTTTAGATTATCATAACCCTAAATGTCTACATGCTGAGTATAATGTCTTTCGTCAATTGTAGAAGCAACTTTTCTTTTGCGTTGTAGAGAAATCTTCCATGGTGAAATCCAACAAATCACCAACATTTTTAGCATTTTTTAAAAATGTATTCCAAGCTTTATCGTTTAAATACATGTTCATTATGAATAATATCTCTAATGTTTTGAGATGGATCACACGTCTCAAATTCTTTACAATGACAGGTAATCTCATTCATTTTAATGTATTTATTTAAAAAAAACAAATATTTTTTGTACGGAGGTACCAGGTAATAGCAATATTATAAAATTATATGAATTTAAAAACTATGATAACATTATTTAATTTATTTTGATAAGCAAATAAACGCGGATGTTCTTGCTATCACTGTTAGATATTACGGTTTGGTCGTAAACTCGTAACCATGCTGGTTTCAATATAATTATCAAATCATCAACAATATTATCAATCAGTATTTATAATCACTTCTTTTCAATATGCATTTTTTTTTTAAATTACTGAATTTTGTATTAAGAGTTAATTTTCAAAGGAGGTTGGGGGGGCAAGTACCCCCTTTGCCCCCCCCGTAACTACGCCACTGATAGTAACTAATATAAATAACGATAAACCCTGAGCTCTAAAAATAGTTAAACGAAACGAATATGTTTGAAACATTTTGAAAAATTCTAAATTTCGTAACGAAATTACATAACCTACATTATATGAGTAAAATACAGTATACACTATACACCATCTATACCTAGGTACATAGCTATATGTTTTCTTATTGCATAAAAACAAAATGGAAAGTCATTAAAATTGAATAATTATTTAATTTAATTATTTTTTATGAGTGAGATATTTCAAATTATTCACCTTCGTCTTTATTACAATGAACACCAGTCATGAGAATCCAATTTCAAAATCTAATAAGACGTGTAATAATATGCGTATTATTTGAAACTAGAAGATAAACAAATGTATGTAGAAGGTACATATTTGCATTGTGATAAATCTCCGTTATATTATCAAGATTTAATATTGTATTTTCCCACAAGATATAGAACAACAAAAACAATGGATAATTTTAATAATTCACTAAGTAATAATCTCATAATGAACCAATACATATTGCTTGGAGGTCACTTATTTTTCATAGGTGCGTCTATATAGTAACACCTATTTTATTTTAAATATTAAAATGTTAAATTATTTGAAGGTATTATCGTACACTTTCTTGGTCAGGGATGATTTATTTATACGGAAACTTTTTTTGGATAGAAGGAATAATAATTTGCATCGCAATACCTATGCATTCCAAAAATTTTAAGTACAGACATAATAATATATATCCATCGATTGAGCAATTTCGTGATTTTTTCTGTACTCGGTACCTACTTATATAGTTTAGCAAATCTCGAAAAATAACAACGAAAACCGTGTGGAAAAAGTTAAAAGAATCATTTTTAGAATTTGATTTTAAGAATAATTATATTACGTTTTGGCTTGAAGATACTTATTAAGATTGTTATAATGTTTTTTTTTTTTTTTTTATGATGTAAATACATGTTTCACTGTTATTTTTACGATATGCCCGTTTTAAAAAATGTTTCATTATGGAGTAGGTATTTGAATTTTTTTTATAGAACGTTATTCATAACCGTGATTTAATTACAGAGATAAATAAACGCATTATAGGAGATGATTTTATTAGTTTACTTTACAGATAACGTTAATTCAATAAATAAAAAAACTCGCTCTGCTGTTCTACGGTTCGTGTGTACTTTGTCATTGAGTAAGTCACTGTCATGACTCATTTTAAATTTCAATTCAACAATAAAGCATATGAAAAAAAAATTCATAATGAGGGAGATGGATGGATCAATGTCTATTTCTATAAGGATAGTAAGCTTACACCTAATTTATCTTATAAAATTATATAATATTCATGTTGTTGGTGTTTTATTATTTCGGTATAGGTTGAACAAATTGTTGCTAAAAATGTAGCATAATATTATAATATCTTATACGCTGAAATTAAAAAATATAAATTTACCACAGCATAGCTACCCAATAATCTATTCAGGCCTGCGTTACAACTCAAAAGGAATCTTGATTTCTCCAAAATGTTTTTGTATAATATGTATAATGTATATATATACATACAATGCAAGCAATAATGAAATGGTTTAATTTCTACGATCAATATTTTTACAATGGAAACGAGATAACTAAAATCGTTTTTGTTTTTATTCAAAACTAGCTGAATTACCCGGCGTTGGCCGGAAAAAAAATGTTGTTCTGATTGTTCAACTCCTTTTGGGTGTGTAACACGCTGTGGAAGCAATGTCTTTTTAAGTGTAAATTATATTATATTTTAATGAATAGCCATCCCGACCAGCGTTGTCCGTGAGATTCGCAGCAGTATATTATCAGGTAGTCAATCTACCTGCGGTAGATCGCAGACCCCATGTGGTTTGTACGTTAGTGTATAATTTAACTCTGAAGTATAAAAGTTATATCAAGTTTGTCGTTTTACTTAATTCAACCTACGGCGGATTAATACAATCAAAATCCAAACCAAACCGTACTGAAATCCGATGAATATAAAATAACCAAACATTCGTATGTGTAGATATAGCAGACAAATAAAAACGGAAAAAAAAGAAAAAAAGAATGTAAAAAGAATGCAAACAATATTGGTCCACCGAAACCATGGTTCGAACTTGAGATATTCTGTATTTAAATACATAGAAGTAACACTGCGCCAACAGGCGTATCGCTTTAATAATAATTATTATTATTAAAATCAAATATCAATAGCAACCATTTACAAAGAAACATTTCCGTCATAAATCTAAAAATCCCTGTTTGAGCACCTCCCCGGGTCGGACCTCTAATTTACCCTTTTTAAATTAGCCTATCTTCTTCCTAGAGGTCTAATCTATCTCTGTACCAAATTTACACACACACACACACACACACACACACACACACACACACACACACACACACACACACACACACACACACACACACACACACACACACACACACACACACACACACACACACACACACACACGCGCGCGCGAGCGTGCATATATTTATTTATGACCTATTGTAAATAATAATTATTAATTTCAAATATAAATATGTAAATTATAACAATATAATCTTAAAATCTTATATTAAAATCTAATTATATATATATATACATAATACATATATTATGTAAAACAATATGCACAATTAAAACCAATGTAAAACTTGTAGGCTAATGACCTTAACAGTCGAAGCCTATATTACTAATAAAAATAATATATATGTATACTTAGGTACTCGTATTAACACAAATATAAAATATCTTACGTATTCATGAAGCTGTTATAATCAATCAGTTTTTGTGTTTAATGTCTGTTATGTTTAAGGATGAGTAAAAATATGTTATTACATACGTAACAAGTTCAAATACTTGTTGTATCTCCAAAAATCTACCTTCAATATTGATATTTTAAGTAGATAAAACTTTAATTGATTTGTTATGACCATGAGACGAAGGTACAAAATTGTTTTACTAAACATTTGTTTCATCGGGGCTAGTATTTCCTTGATTCATTTGTAATTTGTTATTTTATTTTTATATTAGGTATTGACAATAATAACTAATTAGTAATTACTTACATTTTTTACTTTGGATATAAATTGCTTAACATGTTATCTTGTTATCTCCATTATTATAAATATAATAATAATCTAGAAAACACATGCTCTAATAAAACAACTGTTTAAAATAGTTTTTCAGTTTCAATTTTCCGTGGGTAAACGTGAAGTTGGCATGTAGTACAATCTTAAAAGAAAACAATCCAAAAATGAGCATACGGACTTTGATGGCAGTGTTTTTTTTTTATTTGATAATTTCTTTTCAAAAATTTTTTTTTTTATACATCGATGTTTAAGATCATCCTAATTATTAAAAAATAAGTAAAAGAGAAATTAATAATCATGAAAAATCAGTCGTTCTGCTGTATATTAGGTGTCGAGTGTACCTATGCCTATCGCTCCAAGTACCTAGGTCACTGTTATTTGTAAATGGATGTGTTAAAATTGAATTAAATGATAAATTATCGTGTTCGAATAACATCTCTGAACGGAAACCGACCGTCAAGGCTGACCATTTTACCAAATATATACCAAACCAAAAATAACTTATCTGAACAAATTCATGTACCTGCAGTATAATACATATACTCATTGAATCTAATAACTATGACTACACTATTTTTTGTAATGTGGTAAAAAACGCAATTAGTTCTAATATGAATTAAGTTTCAAAAGTAATATAAACAAATTAAAACTTTTAGAAACAAATTTATCCGCCTCATTTATAAAAGTTATACACTTCTTACTTCGTATTTTTTATTGAAACAATCTACTCTTTGTATGGACACTAAGTTTTGGTACATCATTTTAATTACATAGGTAATGTAGGTTTCAAAATATATATTTAATATGCTATAATTTGAATCTTAATCAATCCACCATCCCGAAAAAAAAATTAAAAATATATAAATTATACTACTAGGTAGGTAGGGTAGTACAATTATAAAGTATCCACCTCCTCCTTTGGGTGGCTGTTCTTTGTTCATATATATATATATATCAATTAGTCATATCACATTATAAATACACATAATATGCGTACCTATTGTAAATATTAAATTTTAATATATAAAATAAAGTGAAAAAACTTTGTATTTTGGACAGATGCATAAAATATAATAAGCAACTATCATTTTTTAATTAATATTTTAATGTTTTAACAATAGATAACAAGGTGATATGCGTATGGTGATAACGGTAATATAGTTTATTTAATATATTTATTTATATATATATTATGACTAGAGTTAGGAATGTTGATGACCCAAAAAACACACAAAAATGCCCTAAAAAAAAATGTGAAAATGCCCTAAGAACTTCAAAAGATGACCTTAAAAATTATCTAAAAAACTAATTAAGTAAGTGAAAAAACGTATTAATAAATAATAATTTTTATTAGAGATATGGATAATAGTAATTTAAAATATGAATTATAAATATATTAAGCATTTAAATAATTTATAAATAAATTTTAATATAAAAAATAAATTAAAAAGTAAAATATAAATGAAAAAAAAATATATTTAAAATATTCTCATTAATAGAGTTAGGATGTTGATGTAATAATAATATTCATATTGCATTGAATTGCAAAAAATATCGTTCCCGTTTTCACTTACATAACTATGTAAGCGGCTACTAACAAACGATTTTGCTTTCGACATGTTTAAAATCGTTAAAATATAAAATTTGAAAAATATCGTTTAAACGGTGACCGTGAATGCAAAATCACTACTGACAAAAGTTCCTATTACTGCGATTATATAAGCACGTCAATCAATAGGTCTAATGTCTATGTCAATTTAATCTTGTTTATCGGATTTATTCCATACAATTTATAAATATAATACTCGATAAGCGCGTATGATCCGCGTATGTCTGAAAGAGCACTTGTTTCATCAATATATAACACTCAAAGAGTAAATCTTATCGGAACACGATAAATGTAATCACAACGAAAACCACACAATAATAATATTAAAATTATCTATTACTACTTGTCCAAACGTTTCCAAACTTGGGTGTAATATTTGCCCTAAAATCTATAATTTGAGAAAAATGCCCCATATTGTACAAAAAGTACAAAAAATGTCCTAAAAGATGAAAAAATGACTTTAAAATGTTGAAAAATGCATTTATAGCTAAAAATGCCAAAAAAATGCAAAATAAAATTAGAATATTCTGCGTCAAGGGAGCATGAAACAAATTTTTAGCTAGGATAGCATTGTATAGAATCGAAGGAAAAAAATGTAAAATTCATCAACATCCCAACTCTAATTATGACGTAAACTATATTTAGATATTAGATAGGTACCATTATTTACATAACATTATATATTTCTTCAACAATAAAACCACTATAGTAGATTAAAAAATAGTAATTACTAATTAACAATTAACATAGAAATACTATGTTAATTATTTTATTAAAATAAAACATGAATTTTTCAAAACATTTTTTTTTACATGAATTTCAAATTAAATTGATTTGATTATTTTTTTTTTTTTGGCACAGTAAGTATTTGTGATATATCTGATAAATATTATATTTTTGACAAGGAAACTAATGCTATTTACAGTACCTACTCGCTAATGTCATATTGTTAATTAATAAAATAAAATAAAATGTTTTTATAATAATTAATAATGATTACTTATATCACAATATATATTACTATATACAAATATTACAAAATATACAACTAGGGGCTTATTTAATATTTCACGTTTTACATTTCCGGTAAAAGTATAATTATTAAAATGAAAAGTAGTTAAGATTGTATTTATAAAAACTGACACTTGTAAAGTAATATAATGTCACAGGAACTAACAAAATAACATAATAATGCAGTTTTTAATCACCTTGTTCACTGCTATCTTTATACAGAACATCCGGTATGTTAAACACGGACTGATGAGTGTCCAAATTATTTTTACAGTTTCTTCCCATAGACCACATACCAGTAATAACGTCTTTCTTGTTTTGAGAGTTTACAAATCCTAAAAAAATTAAAACTCGTTGTTGTTGTATATTATTGATTGTTCCTGTTTGATCATTCCTCTAAAATATACAAAATCTACCCTATTTCCGTGTACGTGATTTAGTACTTATAATGATATATTCAAAACTATATTTCGTATTCATATTGGTGGTTATTGAGGTTACTTTTTTAATAACAATAAAAAAAAATATAATAAATTAAATGTACAATTATAAAATTAAAATATATATACATATATATTTTTTTATTTTCAATTTATAATTAATAAGCAAAACTTATAGATACGTGTTTTAAAATGAACAATTTCGATTTTGAAGCCAACAAAATTATTTATGGGATCCGGTTTTATTCTTGACCACATTTATTACGTACGTGACGTACCTATTCTCACATTGCTAAAATCTCTATTATTTTTAGTGTCCTTGTCTATAATATGGTCTCAGAAAATCATTATTTGCATATCTTGTTAGGCAAACCGTAACCTGTTCGCTGTCCTTGGTTTTATTTTCTTGCTAGCCATCACCAAAATTAAAACTGTATTTTGTGTATCGGGCTTAATGGACCAATTGTTATCTTTAGATTAATATGTTAAAGTATATAAACCTAATATAAATATATAGTACCTACACTATTCTTAAAATTTGGCAAGTCCTAAAATATCTATACATAGGCACCTATATAGGAATGTATCTAAATATTATAATAAAGTTTTGGCCCTTGGGGGCTAAATCAAAAATTTAGTTGGTAAGCCCGCAGTTGTGATTTTTTAAGCATGCTCAGTGCTCACCCTATTCTTATGCTTAATTTATGCATATACTCAAGTTCTGATTTTTGGAATTTTAAATATACTTGAAGACCATATTTTTGAATTCTTGAGATTTTTTGTAGTAGTTTTGAGGAGATAATTTCTAATACAAACTTCTGTTCTTCAAAAAGGTAGCCCCTAACTATAATTATTAAGCAGATATATTTTATTTTAGAATTTTTATGTACCTATCCAAATAAAAATTCGAGTGAGTAGTTTTTGAGTTACATTGGTTTGTGTAAACTAAGGATAAAATATCTATGGTAATGGGTTAAGTAGATATGGGAGTTTAGACGATTTTAAAAAGTTAATACCTAATTAATATTGATCTATTTGCACTATCAATAATTTGTAAAAATAATCAAATGTAATAAGTGCATATAATAAAATATACTACATTTAGTATTAGATATTAATATAATTAATATTTTTATAAAACCATTTTTAAGGATTATTATCCTTAGTATAAACATTTTAATAACTGAGAAACTACTCATTGGAATTTTAATTTAGACACATCAGAATTTTCAAAAAAATCATCCGCAGATGATAATTTGCAGTAGAAAAGGGGGTTCTCATATGAATAAATGGACTACTACTAAAGGGAAAATGGGAAGGGGGTGAGTATGCTGAAAAAATCACTTCAGAAAGTCCATATTATATTAACGTACCTATAGGTAGGTACTCATTTGATGGTAGGTATTGTACTGCCTATGGTAAATTGCTTTAGATTTGTTTTAAAAATAAATTAGGTAATTATTTAATTTGTTTTAAACTAAAAAAAAATCCTAAACGCAAGTTACCGATAAACATGGCGACGTTCTTATCCGCATTGTTAATGACGGAAAACGAGACCGGACCTAGAGGTCCGTAATGCGCGTTGGCCTTGGCCAACCAACCCTTGTTGAGGAAACCGTTTGATTTCGTGCCGATTTCCATATCTAATATCTTGACGGGTATACTGTTGTCTATGCCCACTGTGCTATGTGAGTGTACGACGAACCGGACGCCTGCCAGTTCTGATGACCACGTGCCTCCAATATCCCAAACAGACGTCGCGGGCACCTGTTGTGCCACTTGTGCAGCTGTGAACATCGACGACATACGCCGAATTTGTACGGTACAATGGTGTTAGCAATATAGATGATAACATAATGTATTAAATGTATAGAATGGACAGGATAGAGAGCATCATTAATATACAGACAGATAGCTTTATATTGCATGTACTTATATTAAGGCTCTCTATAGGACTGGCCATTGACCTCCCTGACCGTTACCGAATGATAAGTTATACTACGCGTAGTCAGTGGCGAATCCAAGATTTCTTAAAGCGGTGGGCCAATAAATAAAAATTGATAAATATGAAAAATACGATTTTTATCGATATATTATATTTATTACATATCGTATATATTCATATTATCATAAGTACCTACTGCAGTACCTTTACTCATATATTATAATATATACTTATCCATGGAGTATAGACGTGCTGAAATAATATCAATAAAAAAAAAATAAATAGCTGATTGGGAACTGCCCATTGAATAGTCTTGGAGTAAAATCACCTATTACAAATATTTTAGAGGATAATATTTTTGAGGTTCCACACTTAGGTTTTATAATTGATTGTTATTTGACATAGTATTCGATTTTTTATACATTTAAATGGATATTACATTGTTTTGGTACAATATTTTGACAGATCGATATGTCATACCCTCGAAAACATTGTTTTCTATAATTTTTGTAATAGGTTATTATCAAAAACAAAAGAAAAAATATTTTTCCTGAATGCCTATTTTTCTATAATAATATTATGTTGCATCTGAGCCAGAGAGAGAAAACAAATAGCGTGGCTGACATCCTGCTCCATCGCTCGTATTTTGTTTAACATTAAAAACTGTAATTTTATTTTTAAGAATAATTAAAATACAATGTATAAGTGTGTAGCTTAGCCGAAGGTACGTGGTCGTACCTATAGATTTTCGTGAGAAACCGATTTTGTGTGGAATCTTGATTATAATAATATAATATATATATACATAATATGTATACATACCTATATCTAGTAATGTTTATTTTTATATATAGGTAGTAGGTACATCTGTGCCAACTTACAATATTAATTGTTATACTTAAATGTGATGCACCATTGTAGATACACCACAATTCATCTCACTCAAATATCATTCCGTGGTGGTTGTATATTCACAATAAATTTGATTTACAATAATATGTTATTTACATATGTTCTTCAGAAATGCAAATGATCGGTTATAAAATAAACGAAAACCTATATATTCTTGTTCTGGTGATTTCATTAGACATTTTATATTTTAATATTAGCAGACAGTGTTGTCCGCGTCTTTCATTTATTTGGCATAAAAATCATTATTTTTTGTTTTCATTGCTTTAAAATCTAATAAAATTGGCAATAGTTTATAAACGCAATACAAGTGGCGCACACTAAAAAATAAACAAGGGTAGCATAATGAATGGAAAAATACCACCCACCCACCAAGTCACTTTCAAAAACAGACCCGCGGAGTCTTCACCTCTACACCCTCTTAGTTAGAATTGTATAACCTTGTTTCATTTAAGTTCAACTTTTTTTACCACATGAACACACCAAATCAACGGAAATATTTGAAATTTTAATTCGACATTTTGTAGGAAATTAAAAATATAATAATTGTGTATTTGTGCACTATGCCACTATAATAAATAATAATGAAAAACAATTACTCACAACACTATAACACAGTAAATTGTGATAACTTTTGTGAAAACTAATAACGTAGCTGTGCGAACTGCGTGAATGCCAATTGTACGTTTATTGTGTCTGGCATAATATGCCATCGTTGTCCTATAGATATTCGAAATATAAAATTATTATTGTAAATTAATTATAAATCCAATTTAGGAAATTTCATAGCCGGGACTGCATACCTGTATCTATAGTATACACTAAGCTTCAGCTTGTAGATTATCAATTTTATAGAAATCAAAATTTTTTTCAATGCTCTCAAAATAAATTTTTTTCTCCAATTTTTTAAAAATGTTGGGGTGAAGATATTCTAGTTAAATGCATTATTATTTTTTTATAATACCCGCGAATACCGATTTTATTGTATTCTTGTTTTATTGTATTTTATTTCTGATGGCTTGAAAACATGCGAATCTATTCTGTGTGTTATGGATGATAAAATACTCATTAGTATTTAGTCAGTTACCTATACTTACCTCTTATTGGCTTTTAGTCTAATGGCTATATAGCCTCTATGCCTATATTATTTAATAATTTATTTTTAATATTTTTATACATAGTCAATTTGTTACGTTGTGGATATTTTGGGGCTTCGGGACGCCCACCCCTACACTCACCCACTCACCAAAAAAAATCAGAGGTAACAGCTGCTACCCTTGAACCCTCTAGTGTGAGCCACTGCGCAATACTATGGCCATACCATCTTTTTTTTTTAAACCCGAAAGATTGGTTTACAACTCCAATTCTCTATTCTAACCGATTCCTCGCCTTTTCTTTGAGTTCTTTGAAGGTTTTGACTTTTGCATCGATTTTAATTTGTCCTACATACGAGTTCCGTGGTTGTCCTGCAGTTTTTTTTCCTTCTATCATACCCTCCAATATTATATTATGCAATTCTTTCGGGTGTCTCAGGAAATGTCCAACCATTTTCCAGCGTCTTCCTCTAATCGCATCTATGAGTGTACGTTTTTCTCCCACTGTTCTAAGTACTTCTTCATTCGTTTTCCGCTCTATCCAACTTATCCTTTCCATACGCCTCCAGCGCCACATTTCGAACGCTTCTAATTTTTTCTTTCGGTATCATTTATTACCCAAGTTTCACATCCATATGTTGCACACTCCATACATATGTTTTTATAAGTCTCTTCTTGATATTAAGATGTATCTTTTTTGAAGTGAGCAACTTATGTTTTTTACTAAAGGCAATTTTTGCTAATGCTATGCGTTGTTTAATCTCGTGGACACTCTTGCCATCAAATGTGATTTTACTCCCTAGGTATACCATTTCTTCTACCTGTTCCAGTTTTTATTACCAATGTATACATCAGCTTTTACTTTCGGGTCTCTGGCACAGACTAAGATATTCGTTTTTGTACTATTTATTTTCATTTCTGATGTTCTGAGCATTTCATCCATTTCTTCAACTACACGCTGTATATCACCTTCACTCTCTGCTATTACCACAATGTCATCAGCAAATCGTATCATTGAAACGATTTCTCCACCAATTTTGATCCCAATATTTAATCTTGTTAGCTTTGCTTTCACT
>NC_042494.1:147572650-147574807 GCF_005508785.2 Acyrthosiphon pisum
CTTTTTAAATCTAAGGTTTTAAAATCTAACATGAGATTTATTATAAAATTATCTATCTTTATAAAAAAAAAATTGTCTATAAGAAAGTCAAATTAAAATTGTATGAGCGTTTGAAATTCAAATTTTTACAACATTGGATATTCACGTGATTTTTCAGGTAGCGATTTTCTTATTTTGTTGTAATTCAAAAACGAATAACTGTAGATACAAGATAATTTCACTGAATGTTTATTTTATCAATTTTTATACTTGATAAAATTTTCAAAATATTTTGACTTGTTTTGAGCTGTTTACAGACAATTTCATATATCATTTTTTTTATTTTTTTTTCTGTGAATATCAATTAAGTTTTATCTGTTAGGCCAAAAAATGTAAAAATTTAATACAAGGCCCCTGATATATTGTTACAATAGCAGTTAAAAAATAATAAAAATACACAGGCACATTTTTTTTTTTAGCATTTAAAAATCGAATTTTGACAAAATTTATCAAATTTTAAATTGAATAATTATTTTGTAGTTAAAAATTTATAAAATGTTCAACTTTTATATCTAAGGATTAAAAAAATTAAAACAAGATTCCACGTAAGTAGTTAATTATGTTACCAAAGAATCTAAAAAATATATAAGCACAGTTTATTTTTATAGTCATTTTAAGTTCAAATGTGGACGAAATTACATATAAAAAAACCTAGAATTATTTTAGTTATTTTGTTGTGATTGTATAATATTATTCATAGGTACTTGAAACTTCTAAAGTATACTATTATATATCTATGATAGTGTCACGGTTTGTTGCTGATGTATAACGCGTTATAAGTATCTAATGGATATTGTGATATGATTATTTAGAATTTATTATTGGTACCTATTATAGGTCAATTTTTTTTATATCGAAGTTATACCAAGTTTGTAATATTTACTTAATTCAATCTACGGCGGATTTAATACAATCAAATGATACAAAATCCTAACCTAACCTATCCGTACTAAAATCTGATAATATTATTATTTTAAAACCAAAAGCAACTATTTATAAACAAAAATTTCCATCGTACATCTCAAAATACCCGTTTGAGAACTTCCTCGGGTTGGGCCTCTTATTTACAATTTTTCAGGACGAAACGTAGCCTTTCACTTCCTCAAGGTCTAATCTATATCTGTACCAAATTGTATCGCAATCAAATGAAGGGTTTAGGAATGCAAAAAGGACAGACAGACAAACATTCATTTATACATGTTACGGGTATAGTACAAAATATGGTTAGTGTTTACATTATCCGGGTAATGTGTACACTACCTGTAGCTATTGAATAAAGTAAAAATAATATTTATAAAACGTTTATTTCGTACATCACTCGGGTATTTTACACATTATCTACGACTGAGTGGGTAAAGTACTTTGATAAAATGTATATGATAAAATAACGATCAGGGGCGCCCGCAGAGAGGGGCCAGTGGGTGCCATTGCACCCACTGAGATTTTTTAATAAACAAAAAAATTATTATATTATATTATAATATATTCAATTTTTTTTCTGATTTTTTTTCTAGAAACCAATAATCATGTAAGGTAAACTTTCACAGAATAATATTATGTCCTTATGTCTTATGACGATATTTAGTATATTTTTATAGGTACACTGTGTCACTGTGTATGGTATAATAATAATTATTATATCTACTATCTAGACTATCTATTTATATTTAGATGTCTGAACAAAATATACGGGAATTACCACGATCGATAATCGAGAATATTCGATAACAAGTAACACTCTCCTCAGTCCTACTCGTCCCAGTGAATTACGATACGTATACGTCGATACGTATTCGTAGTTAGCGTCTAGTTCATTACTCATTGTTCATTACTAGTTATTGCGATTTAAATTACCGAGTTTAGGAGATATTATAGTTGTTATAGTTATTAGTATGTCATTCAGCTACAAAAATTATTATAATTATGAGTAATAAAAGAAAAGAAGACTCAATATTGAGTTTTTTTCAAAAAAAAACTAAACCATTACCTGAGTCAAATGTTCCTTTGCCACAAAGAGATACAGATGAGACAGTAGGGTCACAAAACCTAATTTTGGTAAGTACTTACTCGAATAAAAATTTAACATACCTACCTATTATTATTAATTTTCAATTAATA
>NC_042494.1:147574857-147576154 GCF_005508785.2 Acyrthosiphon pisum
AACATAATGGCTATTTTGGAAATTTAAAAAACTTATTTGCCTAAAAAAAATTTTCATCATAGTTATCGGTCTCCTTTGTTTTCTCTTTTTCTCACGGTTTTTTCGTAACGCGTTACATTTTTGCCACGATAAGGATAACTTCGTTCCAATAACTCGACCTAACTGATTATATTAGCTGTATAAACGTTCCCACCGTAATATAATACGCGCGCGATGATTAATATTGAGAAAATGTGTGTTAAATATTTGAGTAACATCTACCACAATATCATTAATGATATATAAATAATAAAACACCCTGAAAAAATATTGCACACGTGACATAAATAATAGTACACTAACCGGATAGAAGATATCGTCAACGATGCGATCACGAAATGACTTCCTGGTCATGGTACATCACCGGCTAAAATGACGTACCAGCTGCGTTTGATTCCGCGAGATTCGGAAACGGGCCGAATGGTAAACGGCGACAGGAACGGTATGCAAAATTAACCGAATCGCAGTTATAATAATTATTTTGCGGGGCCCCATATTTATTTTAGTCTCTAACGAACTTCCTTTATTTTTATATAATTTCATAATCTTTAAGGTTTTGTTAGAAATCTAAATTTGTATTTATGAACTAATATAATATCCAATTTTAGTTTTTATATTAGACACAACACAGCATATTTTAAGTAATTTTCACTGGGTGGCACGTCAGTAAAATTGTCTACCAGAGAAGCATAGAAGGGAAATAAACTCTTCTACCTCAATAATTTGAATATAGGTTTATTAACTGGACTCTACTGAGAAAATATATATATCTACAATCTACAAGTTTTGTATAGTTTTATTTACTGAACTCTACTGAGACATATATCTACATAACCAATTTTTCAATAATAAAAAGGGTACCTACGTGGCAGAATAAACGATATTCCTATACGACTATTCGAGTGATGCGTACACGACCGCGAAGGTCTAAGAGCGTTCAATGTTTTGTTATAGATATAATCGATAAAATATAAATACCTACTTTATCTATTATATAAATAACGTTACTGTACGTCTGTACCATTATGGTCGTATATGTAGGCAATCGTCTACTAATAATATAGTGATGTATTAACGAATTTAGGAGGGCTGGAGCATACCATGTCTTAAGGACTATGTTTAGGCATTTAATATTGCATGTACATTTTGGCTGTGTCAATGTGTGAGAAGTAAATAATGAACAATAGTGTGTGTAAGAAAACACGCTACCACCATTACCGAAAAATGTAACCGAAGTGCATACAGCATTAAATAATTT
>NC_042494.1:147577766-147584998 GCF_005508785.2 Acyrthosiphon pisum
CATAGTTTGTTTTAAGAAATTACGGGTCGACATTTTACAGTCGGCATAAATTATATTTCAGTCACCAAATACTTGATCTCAACCCCCATAAAAATCGTTAAACTCCGGTCGAGCATTTATTATATAATTATGACTGACTAATAAGTTTTCCTTGGGTAGTGTAAAATGTATAAGCGCAATTGGTATATCGACCCTAAAATGTTTAGAGCGCAATTGGTATATGAAAAGGTAATTTTAAGCGCAATTGGTAAACTCCCTCTAAAATATCCGCAAAATATTATCATTTCGCAAATGCTGTGTGGGTAACCTGATCAAAGCGATGTTTGTTGAAGTCGACCACGTTGAATGTCTCGTAGTGAGTTACGCGCATTGCCCATGTATCAAGTTTATTTTCGTAGTTCATTAAAAAAGAGTACCTAGTATAATGTTCGTTAATAATTAAATGACGAAAGCAAAATAATATTATTATAATACCATTTATACTATGGTATAGGTTAGTGGTTTTCGAGCTGGTTAAACATTTCAACTATTCGCCCAAGAATAAAATTATAAAAATAAAATTGATAAAAATTAGTTAGCCCGTCAAGCACACATTTCAGTAATAAAATGTTGCAAAAAAAATGGTCAGTGTTCCGTTAAATTTTTTGAGGAGCACGGTGTGACGTGTTTAATAAAAGTTTGAAAACCACTATTATAAGCCTTAGCTGGCTTAGCTATATAAATGTGTACCTTCATCGGTCGTCGTCGACGATAAACATTTTTCCAAGTACCTACGTGGTAACATTTCTTATAAATGAATGGCAATTTGTTAAAAGGGACCCATGTACATTTCCAACTACTTTTCAGGGAAAACAGTTTTCATTTATTTCTATTTGCGTAATAAGTACATAGGTACCTTTTAACAAGTTATGAAATATTTTATAAAAATTTTTCACAGTCAATATGATACGAAATAGGTACTTTTTAGCACAAAACGATGTGTTTACATAAGAGGATGAATAATATAGGTACAACAAAACTATTTTTGTTAAAAATGTAACTTGGGTCCCTTTTAACAAATTGCCATTCAAATACTAGTGGCATTTATAATCAATGGTGATACTGATTAATTTCTCTTATAATTAAAATAAAAATAAAAAATATATTTGAGTGTTTTCAAGCAAATATCAATGAGTAAGCTAGGTATGTATAATATTTCTAGTTAGGTACTGTTTTGATTTTCGTCGATATAACAACCTGTTTCTTAAGAAAAACACGCGTCCACATAGGTCACAATTTACGTACTATTGGGACAATATGATTTTGATTATTTATAGATAAAGTGATGTTCAGAAAACATAATTTGCTGAGGCAGTGGCCAGTGGGGCCATGGTATTAACACATTAATATCATAAAATTAATATTATTCTGCAAAGTATACTAAATAATAATTAATATTATGTAATATCGGTACCTTAAATCTACAATCAGGGGTGGACAGGCAGGGCGGGTAAGTGGCCCTTTAGAAATTTTATGTTTGGGCCTCGAGCTATATTTGTTAGGGTTTTTTAATAATTTTTCAATTCCACACCGTAATCATTACCGCGAAAACGAAGAATACAATATTACAATAGGCACTATTTACAAAAATAAAATAACAGTCCGACTGCAGCCGCGAAGGCTATGAAAATTATTTTAGATTCATTTTTGGAATTTATTGTGTAACGATACACGTCAATAGATGCTAGTGATAGAAACACATGGTAATTTATTAATTTTTTAAAACAATAATAGTAATCACTGATTAGTATTAAAAATAGTATTTAAATTAAAAACATTAAATTTATTTTTAAAATTTTTTTATTTTATTTGTATTAAAAAAGTTTTATTATGCTATGATTTCCTTAAAAAGTTATTTTTAAAATTCTAACATGAGTCTCTTGTTTGGCAGTTTTAAAACTTATACCCACCCGGGCCTTCAGGGCCTCAGTCCGCCCCTGGCTACAACGTATAACGATTTCACAGATATTTTGTTGAGCGTACGAACTAATAAAATGGTAGGTACGTATGATCGAATAATTATTAAAATATTACCTAGGTCGCTTAGTGCAAGAAAATAATACTATTATTAATCTTACCTGCAACATCTCTTTGAAGACCAAAACTTTCTTTATATTTCCTTTTCTCGTCGTTTTTGTTTGCTCCATTTTCGCCGCTCCTTTCTTTTCCAGAAATGTTGTAGGTACCTATATAGACATAATATCATTATTATAGTTCATAATAAATTTATTGTTGTAATTGTTATAGTCGATCTTACCCAAATATTGATCACACATATTTTCCTCAATATTCATCATCGCGCGCGAACTGGATTACGGTAGGTGCGTTATAAATACGTTTTAAATTTTTTAAATTTTTAAATCGATACACACGACACGGCACTTTTTCGACCTAAAAACCCGGACTGTAACACGACACGGCACTTTTTCGACTTAAAGCCCCGGACTGTAACACAAGACGTGCATTACACTGAAATAAAATTGTATTCGGCATTGGCGAGCACGCAGGAGATCCGAAGACATGTCGAAGTGAACTGATGACTGATTCCGTTCCCGTGTGTACCCACTCGGTGACTTAGCGCAATAATATCATATCGGAATTATTACTCGTTTAGTTATCTATATTCTATAAATTTCCCCGTTTTATTCGGCATATCTCCAAAGGATATAGATCTCACATATCTACGATAGGTCATAGGCGTATACCAATTGATTATATTTTAATATCACCTGCAGTCTACCGATATCTAGACTGCGCAATCACATGATACGTTTGTATATCGACCTAATCTCGGATCATTATAATCATCATACAATATAAAATTGTAGCCTATAATATTATATTGGGTTATTACTTATCGCATAGCATTCGAGTTGGTTTTTTTTTCTCGAGTACTTATACCTACCTATACAATTTCTACATTTTTGTTCGGAAAGTAACTTATTATTAATTTGTTACGTGAAATTACGTTACGATAATAACTGCGAGGACGATATTATTTGCAATCATTTTATTTTATAATTTTATTATTTATAAAATATACTTTTGTATGCTGGATGCCAATTTACCAGGACGCCGTGGCCGAATCGCGCTCATTAAATTGATACGACCGTGGTCGATGACGGTTGAACCGAGTGCCACATCGTATCTTATAATATTGCTAATAATAATAAGACGTGATATTTACCTACTATTTAGTACTCATCATACCTACTGCAGTCCAGTGCCGTAATATAGCCAGTGCTCAACTTGGGGTTAAAATTAAGATACCCGGCCCTCAACCAAATACGTACCGGTTTAATTAAATTCAGTAATTTAATTATTTTTAACAATTTGAATCGAATAATTATTGAAAAGATAAAAACACATTATAAGCAAATAGGTAACGAATTTCGTTACCTAGTATAAGTTCCTGCGATGTTTGGTGTACTTACCTACTAGCTTTGATCATATTATTATACTACATAATAGGTACAACGGTTTCGTAGAAAAACAAATAGGCAAGGCTGGGCAAGTTAATGATTTTTTTTAACTCAGTTAAGTTAAGTTAATATGCACCAATAACAAAAAGTTAAAAGTTAATTTAACTATAGGTTAACTCAGTTAAGTTAAAAGTTAATACACAATTTTTGTTAACTTTTTATTAAGTTAAAAAAAAGTTAATTTGTTTATACAACGCTAACATACTTAATTTTTTCCAACCCAAAACTAAATTATAGACTATAGTGTTTATATTTTATACAGTGTTTCCATATTAGTTAAATTCGAATTATATACATATTTTACTTTAAACGATCCACGGTAAATATTTTTCGACATGAAAACGAAATATAGGTACTGAAGTAGTGAAATATGATAAAATTAAAAACAAAATAAATTAACTTAACTTACTTCTTAAAATGAAAAATTAACTCGTTAATTTCACGTTAATTAAAAAAGAAATTTAGTAAGTTAACAGTTAAGTTAATGAAAAGCCAAAATTAACTAGTTAAGTTAAAAAGTTAATTTTATATTAACTTATTAACTTAACTTTAACTTTTTAACTCGTTAATGCCCAGCCTTGCAAATAGGTATTTTTCTTTAACATTTCCATGCATTATGATTAAGAATTTGACTAAGTGGCACACCGGTCACCGACTGCTTCTGTTTGTAATAAAGTTATTTATAATTAATTGATAAAACTACAATTATATTATATTTTAATTTCTTCGTCAGCTTTATATATTACTTGTTTCCTACAATTCAACAATTGACAGTTTTATTCAATTGTCTTACTCCCCAAACAGGTACCCTAAGTTTCTGATTTATTTTATTATTATAGAAACCTTGTTTTAGATTGTCTTTCAGCATTCAAAAAGAAAATTTTTTATGAATTTTTAACTACAAAATAATTTACACGATTTCCGTGATTTTGATAAATTTTGTTATTATTTTAACTTCAAATGCTTAAAAAATAATATTGTACCGATATATCTTTAATATTTTTAAATATATAAAAATATATATAAAAGTACTTATGAGGAATCTATTGATTATATTTTCAAGCTTGTTGAAACGACAAAAAATTATCTAACTATATATATATAGCCCTAAAATCTATCGGCCGGCGCTGCTTACAATGCAATTATAGGTCAGTGGCGGATTTAACGGTCGTTTAGTTGGCAAATACCAACGGGGCCACTTCCTAAATTGTGTACTGAGGCCCACCTAAATTATATAGTTGATTTTTTTAATTTTTACCAAAAAAAAAGTATATTGCAAACTGTATAATATAATAAATTAACCTTTGTTTTAATAATAAAATAATTTTTATAAGACACTTTGTATTAATTATATTAATTAATATAATATTAATTACACAGGAATACTTGAAAAGTAAAAAATCTTATAATTAAAAAAAGTAATTTAGATCGAACTAAGAACTTTTATTGTATACGTAAATCTAAGTTATTCATCATTTTAGTATTCTACCCACTACCAATGATCACAAATAATATTATTTATAATCGATGCTACTGCTAATAAGTAATCTATTTCGCTCTATCGGTGTTCCTATACAATACAAATTAAAATACAATAGAGTCCCGCTAATCCGGTCATCGCTAATCCGGACATCCGGATAATCCGGACAATTTATGTTTCGTATTTAGTACTCATGTATAATATATATATTCGGGAATACCCATAATTAAGATATGGTTTAAACTTAAAATTTTGAATTCGTATAAATACATGAGGTGTTTTTTGATAGTATATTTATTGTGTTATTATTTATAGTGTTTATTAATGAGTAAGTTAAAAAAAAAACGTCATTTCGTTTAATCCGGATTTTCGATAATCCGGAGAGAGTCCGGTCCCATCTAGTCCGGATTAGCCGGACTCTACTGTACACCAATAGGTACCAAGAACTCTGTAATTTGTGAGTTCGTGACTATACTAAAATCTATTACTTAAATTATTTGATTCCAACTATGTGCATGATTGCATAAAAAATAAAAACAAGTTATTTTGTAAGACGTATAATAACAATGGTATAATTACTTATTCAGCCTCAGCGGCACTGTGGCGTAATCTATGACTTACTGGATACCGTTTTTGCCTTAAAATCACGACGTACATAATATTGGAAAATGTGGTAAATAGGGCTGTGAATTTGATGCATTTTCACTATTATTTTTGCATATGTTTATACATTTATCGGGGTAGGAGTTTAGGACATTGTTTCCACCGCAGAATAAGTATAAAACTGTCGATGATTTTCAAAATAATAGTAATTATTATTATTATATGTATTGTAATATTATAAAGAGAGGCAGCGAGTCATTGCCTCCATACCATAAATTCACTCGCCAACCTAGCTGACAGGTCGGTCACACACACACACACGCATACACTCACATCATTATTGTTTTTTGTGAATCATAATATAACGTGTTAATATTTTATCATAAAATAAAACGTTATTCGGCCGAGTGGTACATGAAAATTGTCAAACTATGAAAAAAGTTGAGAACCGCTGGTATAGTCTGTATACATAACAGGTGTCTGCTTGGCTGTATTCGCTGATCACCGCCGTTGCACATACTCTTCTCTTCACAGTTCCCTGCACTTCCCACCTATAAGCTATATAGAAACGTAATCAAGTTAATCAACTGTTGCCGCCGCGACGAAGTTTTAATAAATAAGAGAGAAATAATTTTCACTGTCGTGATAAGATTAGCTTGCCCCATCGCACTCATCAGTATCGTCCATTATTGTTTTATTTTTGTAATATTATTAAATGTGTCTGGCGACTTGTGAGTAAGTGAGTTATATATTATATACATTATATTATATTATGTAGATTATAACTATATATATTTATACGTGAAGCAGTATTATTGCATGTCGAATATATTTTGACACGTTCGCTGAGTATCATAATATTTGAGTATACTTGTCGTGACGCTGAAAAAAACTGGAGTTTTAAAACAAATTTCTTAAAAATTTAAAAATTTAAATATCAGTGTACGACTGGCACGTATTTATGAAATAATGCTTATAGTAGACGCTGACAAAAAAACCAAAAGTTTAATCGTAACGCTTATCAAATTGTAGTTCACAGTAACATAATAGTACATTAGCAGTGGCGGCTATCCTATACCTCAAGTGTATCGACGGATACACATGATTTTGGGGTGGGTCCGGGTGTGTGGGTAGGTGGTTGACTGCTTGACATATTATAGGTATTATATTATAATATAGTGTAAATAGCAAAGGGTATGTCATAATTATCTTGCTATATCGCTCCAATTAACGCTGGTTGCAGTAGCACTAGTAGCAGTAATGCAGGCATGAGACATGCAACATGCACTGACGCTGGGAGAATAGTCATGGCAATGCGTTCTATTAGAATTTAAATGTTAAAATGATTCTAATATGCTATTAGGTCTAGGTTAGGTTTTTTTATAGCATTCTCCAATAATTTTTAATAATTAAATGAAAAAAACCAAAAAAATTATATTATTCTTAAATTGATAACTTTAATTTTATTCATGCTATAAAAAAAATAAAAACGCTACGTACACAGAAAAATTTGTTTCCTATGTATTGTGGAATTTTTGTAATTCTACTATAAATACCAAGGGAGTGGTTTTGTTTCGCGCAAAACAGTTTTTTGCCATGTTGTACGCTTGTAGACGAAGACACGCATG
>NC_042494.1:147585674-147588189 GCF_005508785.2 Acyrthosiphon pisum
TTTCCCGCCCTTGCCACACAATATACTATAATACTATATATTGTTAATTGATAATTTATAGGTAATATTTGATATTATACATAGATGCGGGTGTCAGTGGAAATTCCCATTTATGATATATCCATCACAATGTAATTATTACAAGAAATATGACGTATTGTTCAACATTATTTTCACATCGATTTAACATAAGTTACTGTTATAATAACAATTCGAGTAGGCTGTTGATTGTTGTATACATTTTAGAACACTATTCTTGGCCTTCATTAATCCATAGGTAATGATTTTATAATATTATTAAATCAATAACTCGTAGTATAATAAATAATAATATAGGTAATCCATAGGCTATTAACAATAACTATTAAAATATAACAGTATAGGTACCTAATTATAATAACCATCTCATTTTGATGTAGGTGTTTATAAAAAAATATAGGTAATAATTATAATTATAAAATGTGAAAAAATACTAAAAACCAATTTTTATTATGGGGGCCCCCTTATAAATCGGGGGCCCCAAAGTTTTACTTTGCTGACTTACCCGCTAGTTGCGCCACTGATTCAGCGGCACTGTGGCGTAATCTATGACTTACTGGATACCGTTTTTGCCTTAAAATCACGACGTACATAATATTGGAAAATGTGGTAAATAGGGCTGTGAATTTGATGCATTTTCACTATTTTTTGCATATTATGTTTATACATTTATCGGGGTAGGAGTTTAGGACATTGTTTCCACCGCAGAATAAGTATAAAGCTGTCGATGATTTTTAAAATAATAGTAATTATTATTATTATATGTATTGTAATATTATAAAGAGAGGCAGCGAGTCATTGCCTCCATACCATAAATTCACTCGCCAACCTAGCTGACAGGTCGGTCACACACACACACACACACACACACACACACACACACACACACACACACGCATACACTCACATCATTATTGTTTTTTGTGAATCATAATATAACATGTTAATATTTTATCATAAAATAAAACGTTATTCGGCCAAGTGGTACATGAAAATTGTCAAACTATGAAAAAGGTTGAGAACCGCTGGTATAGTCTGTATACATAACAGGTGTCTGCTTGACTGTATTCGCTGATCACCGCCGTTGCACATACTCTTCTCTTCACAGTTCCCTGCACTTCCCGCCTACAAGCTATATAGAAACGTAATCAAGTTAATCAACTGTTGCCATCAAAGGCAACAGTACAGTGTACTGTTGTATCAAAAGTACACTGTACGTTAAAAAGCAATATTTTTTTTTTTAAATTTATTGTTGACAAGATGGATTTACTATAACATATGTTTGCATTTAATATCACGTAAAACTGCGTAATTTTTAGTTATGTTCTTAAATAACCAAAAAAACTATGGAAACCTTGTGTTTTCATGTTCAATTTCGTATTACTCTAGATTAAAAAAAAAAAAATGTTCTGACGGTGTTATATGAAGAAAAAAATAATAAGTTTGGGTTATATAAATATAAACATTAAATAAATTATTTAGAGTGAAAAAAATTTATTAATATTTATAGCGTAAAAGTTGGAAATAATCGATAAAATCTATATTTTTCTAATCAAACCGTTTTATTTATGATTCAATAATCAAATGATTTACCATCAAAATACTATAATAAAATTAAATAAACACTAAAATGTAGCATTTTTTAGTTTTTAGGAATAGCATTTTTTGCCAGCAAAAATGGGTTTCAGTCCACTGTGGGCCGCCGTGATTTTCGTTCTATACCATAAGCACCGTGTTTTTTTTTTTGTGACCGTCATCACTTTTTGGAGTAGTAAAAATGCTTCTTTTATCTGGTAGGAAAGTGAATATAGTTGGTACTTTGAAAGGTCAAAAATAAAAAATTCACAATAGTTTTCAAAATAGAGTACCCACGGAAAAACAAAACAAAAATTAAGAAAAAACTGAGATTTTTCGCAAAACAAGTTTTTGATAAAAATCGATTTTGTTTTTGATTGTAACTCAAAAAAATATAACCGTAGGTACATGCAATTTTCGTGGAATTTTTATATTAGGAATTTCTATGCATCATAAAACGAAATATTGCGATTTTTTTTTTACCTATTTATTGGCCTAAGAAAATTTGGAGTTTAATAAGATTTTTTCAGTTATTATCGAATATTTTAGATTCTGAGTGGAACGATGAATGTATTGATTTTACAATGATGTGTGTTTTTTTTATTTTTATTTTTTATTTTTTTTTTGTGTCTGTGTACACGATAAGTGGTCGAAATAATACTTCGATTTCCAACTTCAGTAACTTGTTCGATTGGAGAGTGAATATTGTTGGTGCATTGGGGAGGTCAAAATTTAAAATTCCCAGTAATTTTCAAAAGCGCCAAGAAAAACCAAAGAAAAATTAAGGAAAAACGGGAATTTTTACGCAAAATCGATTTTTCACAAAATTGAATTTGGTTTTTGGTGTAACTTTAAAACAAATGACCGTAGATACATCAAATTTTCACTGGTTGTTTATATT
>NC_042494.1:147588815-147590984 GCF_005508785.2 Acyrthosiphon pisum
AAAATACATAGCACAATTTTTTTTTATAAGCATTTAAAGATCGAATTTGACAAAATTTATCAAATTTTAATTGAAAAATTATTTGTAGTTAAAAATTTATAAAATGGTCAACTTTTGTATCTAAGAATTGAAAATTTAAAACAAGATTCCACGTAAGTAATTAATTTTGTTACCAAAAATCTAAAAAATACATTTACACAGTTTACTTTTATAGTCATTTTAAGTTCAAATTTGGACGAAATTTCATATTGTATAACGCGTTATAAGTACCTAATGGATATTGTGATATGATTAATTTGGAATTTATTATAGGTACCTATTATAGGTCAATTTTTTTTTAATACCATATATAATATTATGTCTTATACATAGACTGACATACCGTCTCCACTCAGAATCGTTTTTCTTATACAATGATATTATATCATTGAATTCAAATTTAATACCATCTATTATACAGTGACCCACTTGTCATCTACTGTACAGCAGAGTGACATCCACTTACCCACCTTTTTTTTTTACCGAGTCAAAAAACTTGAAATTTTGCACAACGTTCCTCGTAAGCTGGCGTTAGTGGAAAATAAAAAAAAGTTGAGCGTAAATCCACCATAATATTATATAAGTGCATGAAGTTAAAATGATGACAAATTTAAAATATTTTACTTAATAGTTAATATAATATACATAATAATATAATGGCCACATAAAACATCCACACAGAAAATATTTCAAATACTTTTAAAATTTAATATATTAAAAAAAAAATAAACAGTGAAACATAAAACTAGTACACGGAATATTGGCATATAAGTAAATTACAAAGGTAGTTTTAAACAAAATAAAAAACAGTTTAAAACAAAATATTCAGTTTACACAATAAATTACAGTGATCCACTTGTGACCTTCTGTATAACAGAACGACACTCACCCGTTATTTTTTTTATAAATGTCAATGAAAATCGTTTTTTTTATATCAATGATTTGAAAATTGAATATAAGATTCTTGATAAATTGTTATAATAGCAGTTAAAAAATATTAAAGATACATTCGCAAGATTTTTTTTTTGTTATCATTTAAAATTCAAATTTTGAGAAAATTAATCAAAATATCGACAATTTACAAATTATTTAGTAGTTAAAACTGCATACGGTTTTCAATTGTTATACCTAGGTTTCTCGTAAATAGTTCATACTGTATCCAAAAAATATATAAATATTAAACACAGCTTTATTTTATAGATATTTTAAGTTGAAATTTGGACCAAATTAGATATTTAAACGAAGAATAATGATTTTATTATTGTGTTGTAATTTAAAAATATTATTCATGAGTACTCGAAACTTAAAATTTTAATGTTTATTATTATATCGTACCTATACAAATGCAAAATGCAATTTTGTTGGCGAAAAATAATTCAACATATTATGTATTAGGTACTTTTTACAATAGGTAATGTCTAATAGTAAAATAAATTACTTTAATTACAATAGCATCATGAAATATACTTTGTAATATTAATTATTATAGACCGTCATCGCTCAAAGTCGTTTTTCGTATACAATGATTTTATATAATTGATTTCAAAATAAACCCATCCGTTACAGCGACCCATCTAGACACTTCCTACTGAGCAAAAAGACTTCCCCAGTTTTTTAAATTATATTGTGTAAGATCGAATCCCCACTAATATTATTAGGTATTAACCTATATATTATAATATCGTTGTTTGTTTCGGTGCTGATTGCCAGCTCTTGTATAGCTGCCCTTATGGCTTATACATTCTGTTGGGTAAGTGTTTATTAATATTTACCAATTGTTATACCAGCACGGCAGCACACAGGTTAATATTACTATTATTATTGATTTGTTTGATTATCTTTTTTGATTATTCAGAATGTCAAACATTTTATGTTGCTGTTGAATATTAAAATTATGACGATGCCACTCATAATTACCAAAACACTTAATTACAATTTTATTCGTTGCTTATAAGTACACGCAGACATTATATTGCACAACATGTCAACTCGCATTATCTAGTTCGACAGCGTTTGATTTTATTATTGTGTCGTAATTTAAAAATATTATTCATGGAAACTTAAAACTTTTACTGTATATTATTATATCGTACCTATACAAATGCAAAATGCAATTTTGTTGGCGAAAAA
>NC_042494.1:147592748-147595207 GCF_005508785.2 Acyrthosiphon pisum
ATTATTAATAGTATTTAAAAAAATATATCTAGGGGGTCGTTAAAAAATTGAAATTCAAAAAGGGGCTCGCCACAGAAAAAAGGTTGAGATACACTGAGATAGAGTACGATATTTTCTTTACGATAAATTTTGGAGTGTACATGAGAGTCGAGGTCACTTAAATATTGGCAATAATAGAACAAACAATTTCTGTGGATATAATTATGTAAATATGTAATAGTTATTTCAATACACTTGTAGGAACAAAATATAATCTTTCATTTTGTTATAAGTAATTTGTTATGATCAACGTATTTTATAAACTGTATTAGTTGTACGATATTAACATGACTGTTTGATCTATGTACCTAAGTCAAACGTAATTTTTCTTATTTATTAAGAGCAAGTCAGTGCTCATCAGTCATGAATTTAATTTAATTTATTTTGTTTTTTATGAATTGTTAAAAGTATAATTTTAATGTTGCTGTTACGATTTGTTATAATCAACATATTTTATAAAATACAGAGTTTCAATTCTATCAAATATAATCATGTTGTCGTATATAAATATGTAATATGCTTATAAATGATGAAAATGGTAATTTATTGTACCTAAAATTGTTTATACTGTTTCTCTATAAGAGAATCGTGTAATAAACAATATATTTGATTTTATATTGCATTTTTTTGCAATTTTTAAAGATTTTAAAATGTATGCACACTTCAGGTGTTAAATATACAACTTATTATATCTTAGATAATTTTACAATAAAAAACCATAGAACGCTCTAGATATTTTTCGTCTACAAGGAAAATCAATGAATCATAATTTATTATAAAGACTCGATTTATATTCTCATAAAATATCTAAAATATGATGCTTATAAGTAATGTTCTCTAAAGAACCTTCAAATATTCTCATTATATTCTCTTAAAAACTTAAAAAAATATGCTAAAATATTCAAAATGTGCAAAAATAATCAATAAACATCATTAACTGCTTAAATATGTATTTTAAAATGTTTTTAGATTCTGAGTGGAACGATGAATGTATTGATTTTACAATGATGTGTTTTTTTTTTTTTTTTTATTTATTTTTACTTTTTATTTTTTTTTGTGTCTGTCATCACCTTTTAGGACAGTAAAAGTGCTTGGATTTTCTTCAACAGTACCTTTTCTGATAGGAAAGTGAATCTAGTTGGTACTTTGGGGGGTCAAAAGTAACATTTTTCCAATAGTTTAATACTTAAAATGACTATAAAAATAAACTGTGCTTATGTATTTTTTAGATTTTTTGGTTTCAGAATTAACTAGGTACTTACCTACGTGGAATCTTGTTTTTAATTTTCAATTGTTTGGTATAAAAGTTGAACATTTTATGAATTTTTAACAACAAAATAATTATTCAATTTTAAATTTGATAAATTTTGTCAAAATTCGATCATTAAATACTTATAAAAAAAAATTGTGCATATGTATTTTGAATATATTTCAACTGCTATTGTAACAATATATCAGAAACCTTGCATTACATTTTAACGTTTTTTACCCAACAAATACAATTTTATTGATATTTATAGAAAATAAAACTAAAAAAATTGAAAACTGACAATGACCGTAAACAGTTCAAAAAGAGTCAAATTATTTTCAACATTTTATCGTATATAGAAAATGCTAATATAAACATTCAGTGGAATTTTCAAGTGTCTACCACGGTCATTCGTTTTTTAATTACAACAAAATAAGAAAATCGTAACATGATAAATCCAGTGAAAATCAATAGTGTTGTAAAAATATGAATTTCAAACGCTCATAAAAATTTAATTTGACTTTCTTGTAGACATTTTTTTTTGATAAAGGTAGATTATCCTATAAGGAATCTTGTATTACATTTTCAAATCTTAGATTTAAAAAGAAAATTTTTCATGAATTTCTAACTCAAAATAATTTGCAAATTTTCGTCATTTATACGTATTTTGTCAATATTTGAACTTAAGATGCTTATAAAAAAAAATTGTGACTATAGACTTTTAATTTTTTTCATCTGCCATTGAAACAATATACTAGGATTCTTCTATTAAATTTTCAAGCTTTTTTAACCAACAAATAAAATTTTATTGATATTTATAGAAAAAAAACTAATAAAAATGGAAACTGAAAATGTCCGTAAAGAGCTCAAAATAAGTCAAAATACCTATTTTCAAAATTGTATGGTGTTCAGAAAATGAAAATATTAACATTCAGTCAAAATTTCATGTGCCTACGGTAATTTGTTTAAGAGTTGCACCAAAAACCTAAATCAATTTTCTCAAAAACAGATTTTGCGTAAAAATTTCTGTTTTTCCTTAATTTTAATTTTGTTTTTCACAGCGCTTTTGAAAACTACCGGGAAATTTTTACTTTTGACCCCTTAAAGTACCAACTAGATTCACTTTCCTATTAGAAAAGAAACTGTTGAAGAAAATCCAGGACTTTTACTG
>NC_042494.1:147595418-147620305 GCF_005508785.2 Acyrthosiphon pisum
TCGGGAAAAGGACAGAAAAACAGTAGTTCAATAAATATTTTGGAAAATCAAAGTAAACGAATTAAAATCTACACACATCACCTTCACCCTCAGACTAAGGACTGTCCTGAAGTTTCTTTCAACAATTCAGTAATTCCCCACTCAAAAGAAGCCAAATACCTCGGCCTGCTACTCGACAGGAGACTCACCTGGGGCCCTCATCTCAAAGACAAAAGGAAACAGCTAAACTCCGGCCTACACGTCATCAGACCTCTCCTCAAACATGAACCTGTCCAACCGTTTACTTTTATATAAAAGTCTCCTCCAACCAATATGGTCATACGGAATCGCCCTCTGGGGCACTGCCAAACCATCAAACCTTCGGACAATCCAAGCTTTCCAATCTATATGTCTTCGCATGGTCGCCAAAGCACCTTGGTATGTCACAAACGCCACTTTACATCAAGACCTCAAAGTACAATCCATCTACCACACAGCAACCACATTCTACTCAAGACTTCACCGCAAAATGCAAGGCCACTCCAACAAATTAATATCCAATCTTCACTCAAAACATCTTCCTGGCAACCCCACCCGCCGACTTAACAGAAATTGGTCTAGAGACCTTATCTAAAATACTACACTTACTTAATTAGATTTAAGACTCACTAAAAGGTAGCTCAACTGTGAGCTTCCCTTCACAGCCCCATCATTGTCATCCCTCCTCCAATTTACTCATTGTACATAACTTGTATAGATTGTAAATTTTCAATAAACGCTATTTTAAAAAAAAAAAAAAAAGTTATCATTTCAAACCACAACAATAACAATTAGACCGTCGGACTATTGTGAAATATTCTACATCCATCGTTAGTTCTATCCTTTTTCGGAGCATATTAGAATCATATTTTAAACTTAATAATCCATTATTTACTTATAATTCGTTTACATTATTGTAATAATTAAATAATGTAATATAATATAAAAATATAAATAACATCTTTTGTTATGTATATTATTTAAATATTATAATTTTCCAGAGATTCATCGCCAACGACCATACCACGTTGAATACACCAGTTCTCGTCCGATCACTGAAGTTAAGCAACGTCGGGCGTAGTTAGTACTTGGATGGGTGACCGCTTGGGAACACTACGTGCCGTTGGCATTTTTTGCTTTTTTTTTTACTTCTTTATTTATTAAAATAAAAATAAATAAAAGAAAATTGATCGATTTGAGTTCATATACAAATGATTTTAAATCGCGTACCATTCAATCCATATTCCCCTACACCCTTGTTTTGGTAGTATAAATAATGTCCATTTAACGCGTTCACAATCACCAATTCATGTCTTTCTTAATTTTGTTGAGTTTGCCAAAGCATTCCAGCCAAATATACTTTTAATAATTATACTTATACGTAATCATGGAATATAATATGCCTGTTATTAATGATTATTGTATTATGTATTAATTGTGTATCTACACACCTTTACAAGTCATTAAATTTTTTGTAATCATTATAAACGTTTTGTAATTTAGTTAATTTTATAAGTTTATATAATGCCATTCGATCTTATTTGTTAGTACTCAATTTTTTCTTTTTTTAGTTGTTGTTTGCCATTAGCATTTTCTATACACAGTAAAATTTTCAAAATATTTTGATTTGTTTTGAACTTACTTGTTCACGGAAATTTTCAGTTTCTAGTTTTTTAGTTTTTTTTTTTCTATGAATTTCAATAAAATTTTATTTGTTGGGTAAAAAGGCTTGACAATTTAATACAAGGCTCTTAATATACTGCTACAATGACATTTGAAAAATATGAAAAATCTGTAGTCACAATTCTTTTTATAAGCATTTAAAGTTCAAATGTTGATTGTTGACAAATAACGTAAAAATGACAAAAATGTGCAAATTATTTTTAGTTAGAAACTCATAAGAACTCGGATTATATTCATTCAATTTCTTATAATGTAGCGATTTTCTTAATTTGTTGTAGTTCAATAACGAATAACTGTAGATACATGAACATTTCACTGAATGTTTATATTTTCATTTTCTATACTCCATACATTTTTGAAAATATTTTGACTCTTTTTGAGTTGTTGACTGACATTGTCAGTTTTCAATGCGCAAGTGAGCCGTCTGTGCTCGGTGGCACAAGAACGCGACAATACATTTTACGAATTACACACACTAACATCAATTTACTTCTCACACAGTAACATAGCTTAAATATAAATGCTATATGAACTGCCTGAATATTACTCCTTAAAATAGGTCACGCTCCAGCCACCTTAAATCGAAAACAAAAAACTGTAGACACTTGAAATTTATACCGTATGTTTATTTTATCAATTCCTATACTTGATAACATTTTAAAAATATTTTGACTCGTTTTGAACTGTTTACGTACATTTTGAATTTGTTTAGTTTTTTTTCTATACTTGTTTTGTCAAAAAACTTGAACATTTATTACAAAGCTCTTGATATATTGTTACTTTAGCAGATGAAAAATATTGAAAATACATGGGCACAATCTTTTTTTTTCTATAAGCATTTAAAGTTCGACTTTTCACAAAATGTATCAGATTTATAATTTAATAATTATTTTGTAGTTATAATTTTATAAAATATTAAACTTTTAAGCTAAGAACTGACAATTTAAAACAAGGTTCCACGTAAATAGGTTATTTATAAATTACTTTATTCATAATAATATCATCAAATATACTTAGTAATACCATAGGCTGTCTGACCGTCTTCGCTAAGAATCGTTTTTCTTATACAATATTATATCATTGAATACAAATTTAACATCAACACACCATTCGTTACAGTGACTCACTATACAGCAGAGGGACACCCATTTGCTCACTTTTTTTTTTATTGAAACTACTATCGGCAAATCAGCATTCAATCAATGCATTTATATGTTTTTACTTTCGATCCATCATAAACAACCATAAATATATTCTCAGTTTAATTTAAAGTAATCATCGTTAGGTTAACAAAAGTACGAAACATAATAAATGGCAATATGGCATAAAAATATATAATACGATTTGGTCTTTATCATAGATATTATAATATTTATAGATGGAGAGAGCAAATATAATTAGGGATAACGAACAATAAGCGATCATTAACGAATACTGATGATTGATTTCAAACAACATTGTGTCTCGTCACCAAAATCACCTTAAGTCGGCGCATCGTTTATGATGATCTTGCGCGTATCGCTAATGTCCGTCACAAACTCACAAATGACACGTCTTATTATAGGTCCCACAGCTTCGTACATTCGTTGACCTTCGCGGTACCGGATGCCGGTTTCCGTGTTCCATCACATATTCATTTGCCACATATATTTATTTCGTTTTCGGACGGCTGTCTGAGTAGCAGCACTGATATATTATTATGTTCTAAGAGTAGAAAACAAAATAAATGTAAAAAAAAAATCCATATAAATATAATGCACCTGTATTGGGATATAGAACCATTAAGTCAGTGAGTTGTCTGTGTGTGATAATATAACATTGCACATTTTTACGTTTCCCACAAATGTGTCCCAACTATACGCATTTACTTTTACTAATAATATATTTTAATATATTATATCTAGTGTTATTTTTCTTGGCGAAACAAAACCATAGAATTTTCTCCTTGGGTGGTAAATTCAGTTTAACACTTCACCGCCGCAATATTGACTGACTTCCTACCATGCCGGGTGTTTTTATGCATCAAATAAGTTACAATTTGCAGGTCCTGTGCTCTGGACGGCAATAAAAAAAGAAATCCCCGAATCTAGGAAAAAAAGTCCCCAGACTAATATTAATCACAATCACATGCAAATGGTTGAACAGATATTTTTTAAACGTTAATAAATTAGTATCTATAATTTTTACCATTTACCACATTATTAATATTTAATTACAAATACGTACATTGTATTATATTATATTGTTAAAAAAAATATATATTATGAATAATATTTTGTTTTAAATTACGATAATATATTATGGGTAATTCAATTTAATTAATTTGACAAGTTCACAAATATAGCATATACAAATATTTCAAATAATCGATATGTCAAATAATACAGTTAAAAACATAGTACGCAAAAATATTATACAAAATATAGGTAATAAGAATAATAATTATCAAACAATGATTTATTGGATGTAGGCACGAGACACCTACTTACAGTAAAAATTTAAAATAGCATATAAAAATATTTTGAGTGATCGACTTATTTAATTGGTCAACAAGAATGTTTTAATTTTTTTTTACATGTTAATATATACTCATCAGGTACAAAATATATTTGTTGAATTCAGAAAATTGTGTTTTTAACTGTATTATTTGACGTATCGATCACTCGAAATATTTTCATACTTTATAGTATATTTGTATAATTGTATACACTACACCGCACACAACAATCATAAGTAAAATTGGAAGTTTTGAAAACATAATATTTTATTTCGGGGATTTAATTTTTACAGAATTATACCAACATAAAATATGTATTAATATAGAGTAATATAAAATGTTATTGTTAATTTTTTAAAAATTATTTATATTTATTATTATTTTTACCCATATTTTGTATAGTATTTTTATATACTATGTTTTTAACTGTATTATTTGACGTATCGATCATTTGAAATATTTTTATATGCTATATTTTTCATTGTTTATGCTGAAAATGTTGGTTTTCAAATATATCGGGTATCGGTTTTTTTATCGGTTGCATATATCGGAATATTGGATATCGGTAAAAAGAGGTATCGGACCAACCCTAAAAATATTATCGTAATTTAAAACAAGATATTATTTATAATATATAATTTTTTAATAATATAATATAATAAACGTATTTGTAATTAAATATTAATAATGTGTTAAATGGTAATTATAGATACTAATTAACGTTTAAAAATATTTGTTCAACCATTTGCACGTGGTTGTGACTTGTGAGTAATATCGTAGTCTAGGGATTTTTTTTCCGGGATTCGCTCTGAACAGCGGTGGTGGTTGAAGAATGATTTTATGTTCGATTGTTTACAACGTAAAATGACGGTGGCAATATCATTATCAACGAGTTTAATAAATGATGTACCTACATATAGTATCGTGATCTACACAAAAAGGAATTTTTGTCAAAAGGTTACCAATAGTCATACGATTTTAAAATTATATTTAGAAAAATAATAAGCTATTGTAATTATTTTATATACCTAGGTACATATCCAATAGTATAATAAAAAAAGTATTGAATAGTAATTGTTTTTAATACATATAAAATAGTATAGGTACTAGCATTGGTTTTATCATTTTTATTTCATAATTATATAATAATAATATTTATAATAAATTAGTATGTATATGAATATTGGGCCGCACTGAGAGAACTCGTGTGGAGGCCCAAGCTAAGTACTGACAGCTTCCAATATTAACAATATGATGTCCATGGCTTATCTGTATATGTTACAAAATCAATGGCTATTGATTTTCTCATGTGTTTTCATCGTTCCGTTCCTTAACATCGGCTGGTCTGTGATATACAGCTACTCGAATGCAGATTGTGTAGTTAGACGTCAAGGCGCCGTACACAAGCCTGTAATAGGTTACACGTTTATGTTTATAACAAAACGTATTTAAAGTCACGTCGTTTGGTCCCCGAATCGTTAAGAGAAACCAATATTTGAATACTATTAAAACACGAATATTTTTGTACTTAACAATAATTTACTACCGTTGCGATTTAGTAACCTAACTCAATATACGGGGCGATCCATTTAACACTCATTATTTCAGAAAACACTAACCCGGTATAATTTTATGTACTTACTTATATTGATTCAGACCGTACTCAGATCTAATGGAAATTAAATAGTAAAAGTAAAAGAGAATAATATTATATACATTCGTATTTTATTTTATCGTTTTGTGTGTCACTACGATCATTAGAGATTTAGTAACATAATTAGTTCAATCCTATGGATGAAGATCTGCATGTCATGGTCATCATCTTTTATATTCGTAATTATTGATATGACCGCGAGTATGTAGGTACCTATATATACCGCATGGCTCTAAAGTACTATTATATATGTTTTAATTCAGTATGATAGTCATTGGTCAGTATTTGGGGTAACGCAAGTGTCAAATTATAATGTGTACAGGATTATTAACATAAACAGCTAAAATTCTTAGGAATTAACGTGAGAGTGAATTATTTAGAAATCAAATTGTATACAGTCACGATACTTAATGTTCTATCTCTTTTAGTCGTTAACATTACATAACTAGAAAAGTAAATATTAACCACCAAAACGGTAGATTATTATGTTTGAAATGACACATACCTAAGCGAGTACATGAGGCGCTATTATTGAATAATAAGTACATAATATTTTATGTACAACGTATTCAATGTTTACATAACAGTATAGAAGTATAGTCTGCATGGAACATAATATAATATATATTATATGGACACATAGTACCGAATAAAATTAATTTTTGTTTCGAAATATTGTAATATAGGTACATTGTAGTATAAATTTGTATATAAAACGTGAATATTGATTGACAAATAACACTTCAAAATATTTAAAACATTTAACTGTACACTCACACACGTCACACATGTAGAAGTAAATTAGTGTATAATTTATTAATACTGTGTAATTATCCATAAACGAAGTCATTTGTTCATTATTTACTAACGTTCAATTGGCTATACACGAAAGAACGTTTTTTCACGTAATAATATGTAATCTAATGAGTTCAACTCAGAAAGTACCTCCTAAAATTACAGTAATAATTTAACAATCAAAAATATAATAATATGTTAAGCGATTATTGTTTAATAATAATTTTTCATTGCCATAAAAATTAGTTGCCTTATACGGGCAAGGTATGTCAGATAATATTATTAGTATTATTAGTGGTGGGCATTCTTGATCGCTATATTTGTCCATTTTGGCGAAATAATCGTTTTTATTATTATATTACATTTATTCGAAAGCAATGATCAATCACTTGGCTACAAATAAGTAGTCAAGGTTTTGCTGGAATAGGTAAAGGCTTCAAATACATTCATTTTTACTTTTTTCCTAGTTTTTCGACATGGATACAAACAATAAAAAACTACCTTTAAATTAACCTCATAATGAATTTTTAATTTATAGGCATAGATTACCTACTTAAAGTTTTTGGAATAGTTTTATTTTATTATAGGTATATTATATGACTTTACTTCCAATGTAAACATCATAAAAACCACTGTACGCGTTTCACTGATAAAACTATTAGCAATATAATATATTATAGGTACATTATTCATATTATTATAATATTATGTTATTAAAAAGCCGATGTTAATTATACTATATAACACTTTTTAATCATAATTATTGTTACTACAAATTTGGTATATCAGAATATATGAACTTGAAGAATAAAAATCCTAAATGTATTTCATCTAATATTCTTATCATAGCATTTGATTTTTTTTCGCATTTTCCCTATCAAACTAAAATTCGATGTTATGCAAATTATTTTTATTCCATAGTTATTTACAGGCACCTATACTCAAGGTTTTTATACGTTTATGTGATACTTCACAATATCGTTATGATTATATAGTATACGGTAAGTCGTATAGTCTAATAGCCCTGTGGTAGAAATAATTATTCAACATTATGAACACGTTGATTTGAATAATAATTATTTTTACTTAAATAAATATTAATCATGGCTAACTTTCTATGTTACCATATTATCCTAAATTTAATTATAGGTACTATGAATTAAAATCTTAAAGTAAATGTATGTGAAATGTGAATTGGTATAGTGATAAATGTTATTAAAATCATAGAATAGGCAAATAGTTCTAAAACGTATAGAAAAACTTCCTAAAACTTTAGAAACTAAAATATTTTGAAATTTTTTTATTAATTATAATAATAAATAATAATGATTCATATTATATAATTATTATAGGTACATTTATTTAAATCTGTGATTTTATTTTTCATTTAACGTACAATTTCGTTTCATATAGGTTTAAAATGTCGAATCATTATTTACTAAAAATGTATGTAAATTTAAATTATCTAGGATAACAACAATGAAAAAATTCATATTTTCACTTATAAGATTTCCTACGTTATTTTGATAAACCTCAAAATCACCCATGAAAATTATTTGAATAGAATAATATTCTGATAAATATCTTCTATTAAAACGAATTTATCACTTCATCAGGTAAGACGTTAAGAATGCATATTATTATACCAAATTATGAACACTATTGTTTATAATATATGACACTTTTAAAATATTGGAAATTTATCCTACCAATGTATGTGTAATAGTAACTGTTAAAAAAAAAAATAATAATTTAAAGATAATTACGGCGGACAAAAAACGGTAGATATAATAATAATCAGATCATTCATTTTTTTCTTAACTTTCTAATTATTATATACTATAGCATTGGTTATTGTATTTAAATACTAGCTGTATAAACAATAACCCGACTTCGACCGGAGGAATAATGAACAAACATTAAATACCGTGCTATAATATCAGCGTGATTTATTATCCGTAGTTATAGTGTATATAAAGTTACGATTGTTTGTATTGAGAAACCTAATTACGATTGTTGATATTAGGACAGGTGACTACTTTTTGTACCTATATATCATATATGTATTTAATAAAGATTCATACTAGGCAAAATATATTACCAATAAGTGTTAATTATGTTTAAAATGCGTATTTGGAATTATAATATAGTTTATTGCAATAAAATTGTATTCAAATACATTTGGGAACAGGAAATTTAGCACTCTCGCAGAGTGAGCTTTTCTAAGTTGTAATATTTTATTAAAAAAAAATGATTTACTGTAATTAATAAATGTATTATACTCGTATATTTTTGTGTCTTATACATATATGTCCCAAATCTCTGGGTACCGTTTTAAAATATATACCTATTTAATTTGTGGCCCAATAACCGGGTAATAAAATGTAAGCAAACACTATTCGTGCCAATTGGTTCTGTAGTTTCCAAGTATATAAGCCCCATACAAACGTATATCCATTTATAGTGTGATCCAGTAGTCTGTACTCATTATTTCAAAAAGTTACAACTTTTTTGAAAATATTTTTTTGCATAATTTTATGTCAGTTTAAAACGGCATATTTTCTGAAAAACCATGATATTTTTAATACTCTGTATTGTTATAATTTTTAAGTTTTTAATTTTTTGTATGAGACCATACTTTTTTAATTTCATATTCCGAAGCGGAGTATTAATCGGAGTATTTAAATCTATAAAGTTTAAATTCGGACAATTATAACTTAATTTATAGTTATAATTATAAATTTATAACGTAAAAGCAATTGTAAAGTTTAGATGAGCGGAGTATAGAGTGGTACAGCCGTACAGGGGTATCTAGCAAAATGTTGTCCACTACTCCGCTACTCTATTCAACCCGTAAACACTTAAATGGATCACACTGTATAGTGCAGAGATGGCCAAACGGTCGATCGCGATCGACTGGCTGATTTTGGACGATTTCTAAGTCAATCTCCCTCGTTAGAATTTATTAATTATTATTATATATTTGTCATTTAGTTGATACAGTTATTAAATACATAAAATATTTCAGACTAACCTGTTAGTGTGAAATGGCATTTCCTCACATGAGAGTTATAAGAGCTGAATAGGTAGTAGGTACCGAGCTATAATTGCTGAATAATGCTGATGATAATTTAGACTTAATTAGAGCGTCTTCGTTTGGCAGTTATAGCGACTATTACCGTTATTATTATTAAGTAACTGGCCACAATATGCAACGACACGCTTCTATATCAACATTATAATGTTAATACGTTTTAAAATTATTTAGAAATTTAATATGAAACACTAATTTTAGATAACTTTACACCTGTTAAATTATTTATATAAGTATGTTTATTATAAATATAAAATATTTTTTTTTACATTAATCTTTTACACTAAAAGAAAAAAATATACTTCAATAGATCTTAATCAAAAAAGTTTGGGCACTCCTGGTATAATGTATATTATATAGAAGATTAAAGTAGTGGATAATAAGTAATAAATATTAAATAATATACAATATATATTTTTCTTATGAGTATTTATTATGAGATATATTTTGCGATTGGTTGGCGTACCTTGATTTGATAATATTTTAGTTATTACTATTTTTATTTATTTCAAAGTATCAGTGTAAAAAAATATATAGTACTATATGGTACTATATATTATATACTATATAATGTGTTATGAGAATGATTGAAAAAAACATTGGATGTACGTATAAGCTCCTTGAATGAGAGTAAAAAAAATGTTAAGTTACTAGTTAGGATGATTTTCAATTTTGAAAATGGCAATATTTACGAATTTTTATTTTTCTAATAACTAAATTATAATTATAAAAAATTAATTACATCACGACCATGTTTACGTACTCAAAAATCTAACCTAATGTAATAATTGGTCAGTGTGTAACATAATTATAGCCTATAGGGTAAAATTTTTTACTCATTCACGTACATGTATATTATATATATAGAATATTATATTGTGTAATAGGTACATACCATATAGGTAATTATCAAAACATTATTCCAATGGAATTTAGTGTAATGGTCAACGATTATGAATAGTTATGCTTCGTATAAGTCGTTGCAAATAGTTATTATCATTTTATGTAGGTAGGTACCTAATATTAGTTTTTATAAAGGTGACAACATTGTAGAATAACCTATTTTGTTTATCATATACATTTGTATAGGTACACAATATTATTTGTGAATTTGTGATAAAAATTTAAAAATACGAACTGAAACAATGATAAACACGATGGAATTTTAATTCTCCGATGTTACACTTTTACATTATTAGCAATAGCCAATACTGTGGAAAAGAGGGACTAGGTCACCACCACTATACCTACTGTACAGCAAAGTAGGTGTCGAGTGTACCTACCTCGTCATTAAGTAAGTCACTGTAATAGTGTAATGTAAGATAATATGTGTTCAATTTTAATTCAATGATACCTATAATCATTGCTTACGAAAAACGATTCTGAGCGAAATAGATAATCAACCTGACAACCTATATCGCTAAGTATATATTATATTGATATTGAAGTAATTTATTTTACTTAGTATTACGGTTGATTTAATTCCAAAAAATGAATTTAAATTTATATTCTTTGAATATCTTTATAATTTTGTCAATTTTGAACTTAAAATGTCAATAATAATAACTTATATTTTTATATTTTTTAGAAACAAACTTTCAGAATATCTATACTAACCCCGTATTCAATTTTCTAGCTTTAGTTATAAACATTTCACATTTTATAAATTTTTACCTACAAAATAAATTACAAATTTTCCTGATTTTGTCGAATCTATTATGTTAGTCAAAGTCTTGTTAGCAAGTCAAAACTTGTGTTTTAAATACTTATGAAAAAAAAAAATCGTTTCTATGTATCTTTAATATTTTTAAATTGCTTTTGTAAAAATGTATGAGGAACGTAAAAATTGTAAGCTTTTTGACCGAGTGAAAAATTTTTATCGATAAGATAAGACAATTTTCAAATGTTTATAAATAGGTAGTTCAAAAAGATCCAAAAATATACCAATATCTATAGACAATTATTATAATATATCGGATATATATTATATCGGTTTAATAAAGATCATTCGTATTTAAATTAGGTATAACAAAATAAGAAAAATGATTTTGTCGAAAACTTTTTTTGTTTTTCCTATTACAAAGAAAAGTAGGCACTAGGAATGTTTTACTTTTAACACCTCAAACTCAAAAGTACCAACTAGATTCATTTTCCTACCAGAAAAGTTATTGAAGTTGAAAATAAAAGCATTTTTACTGTTCCAAAAGGTTAAAGGTAACAATAAAATATTTTGGTAGTTTTAAATGTTTGTAAATACATTTATATACTTTTCAAAATTTAAGGAGGATTGTCCCCCACGTGACTATGGCCCTGCCCGACACCGTGTAATATTTATCAAAAATTATTTGTGACCCAACTAGTGTAGTGCCTCCTAAAATAATCCTAATATTTATTCTATAACTCTGAATTATTCCTAGTGTCTGTGACGCAACATGGATGCGTCGCGCATCGAGGTGCAGGGCCAATTTATTGTTATTAAGTTTATGAGATACATGATGTAAAATATTTACACATTTTTTTTTAAAAATTACATTGTTCGTACAATTGAAAGGGTTTTTAGAATTATGTTAGGTATACAATAGATTTAATTAAATTTTACTATAAAAACCACACACTATCAAGTTACGTCATTATTTTTAATTATAATAAATATTTAGTTCAGATATTACGTTATAACACAGACTAAGTAGGTAAATATTATCTGTGGTTATATCTGTATAAAAGCTCGCTCTTGCTGTAACAATTTTCCAGAGTTATGTTCATGGATATTGACTTACAAAGGAAAAAACACCAACAGGAAAATGGCAATTTTAATAGCCACAACAGTATGGAAAAATAACATTTTGATATATTAAAAACAATGAAAATTATGAATATTAAATTATAGGTAGGTAAGAACTAATAAATTATTAAAGAATTAATATATAAGTGAGCTGCAGACTGCAGTTATTGATTATAAATGTATGTTACCAAAAACATTTGAAAATTACATTGGTATACATGTTTATCCTTGTTTCCACATTCTTTGTACAGACGATTTACAAATTATAAATTATAATGTTTAGTAGGAATATATATATATTATATTGTATATATAATATAAATATAAATATTATAATATAAAATATATTTGATATAATGTTGTTTCATAATATATCGAGTTTTAGTTTATATAACATTATACTATTATGTTACAATTTGTTAGTACTTAGATGATAATATTACTACATTTTAATAGGACTATATTATATTTGAAGAAATAAATAAATGAATAAATAATGTCTTGTGCCTGTAAAGCAATTAAAAGAAAATATGTCGTAATTATTACTTTTATTTGCATTTTTAAATGTTTCCGTGTTATAATAAATAATAATATATATATTAAAACAATATACGCCATTGATTTAAGGTGCGTGGTCTAGCGGTCGCTAGTAGATCTATATACTTATCCGAGTTGTTTGGTTTGACATGCGATCAACAGGTAGGTATCTCAGTAAATTGTACCAGACTAATATCTTAAAAAAAAAAACAATGCCAAAAGGTTACCTACTACCTAGTGAAAAAAAACCTACGCATCATTGAAAACCGTAGGTATATTATTAATCACTATCCGCTGAAGTTAGCCAAGAATCTAAAATGTTTTAATATTATGCTGCATTCGAAATATCTATAAGTAATATTATTATTACATTTTATAATTTAATGAAGGTTGTAGCAATATTGTTAACTGTTATCGTTGTTCATTATTATACTTGTGCATAATATAAAATACCTAATTGTATTAATAATGTTTTTACTAGTAGGTACCTACCTACTATATTTCTGATTGACGCTAACCGTGGTTGCGAGAGTGCGAGACATATTTTATCCATCTCAAATCTTAATGTATTCAAGTACCTTCATATTGCATTTGTTATTTTTTCAGATTATAAACAGTTGGGCACGATTATACCGTGTTAGTTCGTCCATACTATACGCGCTAAAGACAATATTTATAGTAGATATATTATAAGATTATATACCTAATAAAAAAAAAAAAATAATATATATCTACATTTTAATGATAAATTACTTTATTTAATAATTAGCCCACTAAATATTGTAATAATGATCACAAAGATTACATTGTATATCATATCACACCCTACAGAGACTGCGGGCTTTGATTTAGAGATTCATTCTGCAAACTTTGGAAATTTTCAAAGAAAAAAGAATCACTAAGGTTAGACAATCTCAAAATTTATATGTATAATTCTTGAATGCAACTAAATATTTTTAAGGTCGTTGAATATTTACGTTAATTAGTATTTTTATTTTTCACTCAAGGACGGTTTTGCCCAATGTCATTATTACGGTTTTTAACCTAAAAACAAAAAAAATCAAAACATCAGTTGTACTGATAAATTATATCTCATACCTATTTTAATATTACGTGGTGCCTAACTTTTCGTTATAATTTCGTTTACATAGAACATACTTTTGTGAACAATCTGATATTTTAGTATCCAATAAAATAAATTGTATTGTTTGATTGAACTAGACCGTCAAAACCAGTAAAATACCCAGAAATAACTATGAACGTTCATTCAAGTAGTGTAGATTGACACAAAATAATTGATAAATGGTTTGTCTATATTTTATATTACATTATCATATAGTACCTATTAGTCTCCTGTACTCTCTATAGTGGTTTAGAGGTACCCAAGTATGGGATCATCGACGCATTCATCGTAATAGGCAACCATTTCATTAAAATATAATAATATATTATTCATATAATTGCATCTATTGTTTGATAGGAACTCATAAAAAACTAAGATAATGGTAACAAACGAAATTTAACACTATTTAGGTATCTATTTAATATCTTAAAAATCATGAATTGTTTGTTTAAAGCAGTGGTTCCCGATTATCATTAATCTACGGACCCCAAGCTAAGACTTAAATTGGGCTAGATCCTCTTTTCGTACATTATGCTTACAAGAGTTCCTAGCTTTCTGCGTACGTATGCGTTTCAATTTGGTTTAAACATGAAAAGGAAGAAACAATTATTTCCCTACGGAGCCATGAACAATAGTGTCTGCGCCTTGGTCATCCAGTCAAACACTGGTCAAGAACCACCTATCGGGGACCACTGGCTTAAAGTATAGGTACTCAGTGTTTTAAAGATGGACTCAGATGGAGTACACACTAGGTACTTTTACTAATTGAGATATTAAGAAAACAGAAGATAGCAGTTCGTTAACATCACTATGAAATGAACGCCCTGTAAAAGCTGAACAATATAAATATTGTGAAAATAAAACTAATAATTGGTAGTATCTATACATGGTAGTGTAGTACCAAGTAAGTGGAACATGGAAATATTGTTGTATTCATCAGACTTAAACATACATACGTGCTTAATTTATAAATTATAATACTCTATAATTAGGTGCGCAGTGTTTTATTAAATAAAATACAAGTAATAAAAAAAAGTGGGCACTGTAATAGATATATTGAATTTGAATTCAATGATATTATATCCAGGGCCGTATTTGAAATGTTTTGCCCCGGAGCATATCCTCCCCCCCCAAAAAAAAATTACATCTTAAAATGTAATGTATAACTTTTTGGTTTTAAAAAATATGTTGGTTCACAGAAAATGTAACCAATTATCTATGTTATTCTCATTAATATTATAGGCGAATCTGCCGAATCTATATCTATATTCATACATATATATATATTATAATCGAATGTGTACTGACCGACTGACTGACTGATAAACGTAGAGTCTAAACTATGATAGCTATAGACTTGAAACTGTTATGGTAGCTGCATATCAACAGATAGGAGTGCCCTAAAGTTTTTTAAAATTTCGCATCTTAAAGAAGTGCTCACACAAGGATTTTTAGTTTCAAAAATAGAAAATGTTCGTTTGTCTATAAATGGTTGTCATTGGTAAATAATTGGTTACTGATTATAATAGTAATAGTAGAAGATGAGTTTTTTTGTATAGGTAAAAATAGTTGCCATTGGTTACTCCGGCCGATGAGGTAAAAGCATGCATAAAATCATCTTAAAACAAATATGAGGGTTGAATGCATGTATGTGCCTACTAAAAATCTACTTGACCGATTTTTATGAAAATTTCAAACTTTTCATAGAGATATCAAGAAAGTTTATAGAGTAGCTAGTTTGAACCACGTTCGAAAATATAGTGCAATATCCAATCCGCCACAAGCATATTGTTCATATCGATCGGATGAGTTCTCAAAGAGAGGTATACCGACGCAATTTGCTCGTGAACTATGTGTACTAACAAAAAGATACACCTGTAGAGAACTATATTTTATATTTGTTAATTTTTTCATGGGAAACACCGGGTTGTCATTGGTTATAGATAATAAATCCATACTTAATATTATAAATGTAAAAGTCAGTCTGTCTGTCTGTCTGTCACGTTTGTTTTTTCCGAAGCTTATGAAAACTACCTACTTTAATTTTACCTCTTAAAAGTACTAAGTAGATTTTATTCGAATTCACAAAACACCCACAAAGTTAAAAAAGAAGCATTTTCTAACTATTTTTCGTGTACACCGACAAAAAAAAATAACAAACATCGTTGTAAATTGTAATATCAATACACTATAATTTCTCCGCTCAGAACCTAAAAAAGAAAATGCCACCGTCCCCTACAGTCACAAAACTACCACAGGCCCATCATCGAACTTGCTTATTTAATAACTTTTTACGCACATACTTAGTGTTTTTTTTCTTAATGATATAGGTAGGTACTTATAACTTATAAGAATTAATAGGTTTATCTATTGTACAGAGAATGGGGATATAAAAAGAAGTTGAAATATAAAATCGAAGCATATTTACTTCCCCGAAAGGTGATGGATCAGGACAGAAACAAAAAAAACATATATCTTATAAATCGAAGCCAAAATTGTTGAACTAGGTATTTAAAACAATTTAAGACAAAGAGTCGTTAAAAAACAATAATAATAAATAGTAATTACAGTAATTATTTGTCGTCCAGAAAGCCTACAGGCAAAAAACATATCTATGTATCTTATAAGTAATTTAAAAAACATATATCATAATATATACTATATTATAGCTGGTACCTATTATGTTGGATCAAGAAAAAAGAATCATTATAATAAGCACTGTTGTTTTGACGAGTAGAATAATATTAAAAATTATTTATTTTGCCCAACAATAATAATTATTGATCCAGTAACCTAATAAGGGGAGGTAGACGATTCATCTACAATCTAGATAATCTGGTTGAATGGTGTACCTACCTATGTCGTAAAATTTCAAATGAACATTTAAAAAACAAATAACTGTAGAGAATTTACCAACAGATGTTGTGGACTTTTTCCAGGGAGATATAAGAAAATATATGACTTCCAGACGAATCATAGACAAATTAAATGTAGTGTTATTTTTAAGTAAAAAGGAAATACGTATTTGCAAGTCATATGTAGGTATATTATGTAGAAATATGTGCATCTTCTTCCAAACATCAATAAGGAAAGCTAAAATTGTTGATATAAATCATTTTTTAATTTTTACGAAAGCAAAAATCACAAGATTAATAACGAAAAATATTCATTGATTAAACGGCCGACAGTGAATGTGCCCTATTTAATCACGAAAACCAGTTGTCGCAGAGACCATTGTGGCTCTCGGGTAGACTCACACGATATCACATATAAAATCTAAATTTGGTCCACTCGATTATTGTTTGTATTTTATAATGTTATAGGTGTGGGGCAGATAATATTTTCTTATACGACTGAAATTACATTTTTCAAGGATTGCACCATCACGTTTATAATAATTATTCTAATCCAAAATAACATGAGTATAAAAAATACAATTTTTAAAATTGGACTAATATAAGCAATAACAATACATAATATACTATCGGTGCGGCGACCTATACAACGTAGGTAAGATAGTATAGTGACCATGACAATATTATTGTATTGTTGAATTTCTTTTATATACGTCTTACACACGTAAATGCGAGAAGTAAGACGGACGTCAGTGTGTATACGTGCATTTATAAATGTATCGTACCTATATGAATTTAATGATGCAATGATGTATAGGTATTCGATTCATTATTTTTTGAGTGGAGTGAAATTTGGTTACGAAACTATAACGACTTATTGTCAAATAATGAATAAAAACCCATAGGTAATTATAGTGCCATTTTATGTATTTAAAATTGTGTGTAACAGTCACGACCACGTGATTATTCTAGTGTAAGTTAAAAAAGCAATACATTTAAATATTTTATAAATATATAATAATTAAAATGATATTTAATAGACTCTACAGATTATAAAATATAAACATATTTATAAGTTATTAATATTAATTAGTTTTGCGAAACACATAGTTTAAGTACCTATAATATGTTAATATTATTGATACCTATAAGGCTATAACCGGCTTGGTGCCTAATATAATAGTATATTAATATGTAATAGAATGTTATGATTACAATTTACAATATATAAGTGAACAATTAAACACAAACATTAAGTAAACAAAAACAATTAATATATGATAATCAATAATACAATAGATGGTGGTAGTAAATTAAATAAAAATAATATTGTTAATAATCATTATCTGCAAGAGAAGCTTAGATGTTCGTTAACCTATAGTCATCATACGGTGAATTTAATTATTATATATTGGACATCGTTTATGAGTGTCTATTTAGTTAAAAACAAAGACCTATTACCACTCTGGCAAATGTCTAAATATTTCTTGAAAAGTTCTCCTCAATATGTGCTTACACTTATTATGTACACATTTCAATTATTTCTTAAACAGTAGGTATATAGGTACAGTAATACGCAGTATAAATTATAATATGAAGACGCATTTCACGAAAAAGATAAAAAAGATTATTCAAGATATATAAACAAAAACATACATTTTTGGATGCGCTAAATCACGTAGGTAGGTAAGTATAATAATATGGCAATGAGTTGGTTATAGCCATTCCCTCGTGACCCATTTGAATGTACTTGTGTATACGGAGTATATCCGACCTATGGTATAAGGAAAATTTTTTTTTTATTTAATGGACACATAAATAAATAAAACTCGAGTTGTGTATGATCATATCACTTTTTATACCTATGCATGTTAATATTTTTAGATTCTAAAACAACATAAAAACGTATTAATTTTACTTAAATGTAAGTGTGTGTGTGTGTGTGTGTTTTATTTTGTTTTATTTTGTCTACCATCATTTTAGTTTTAAAATATTTTAAGTCACGTGTTTTAGTTATCTCATAAAATAAATTTGAAATAAACATAGATGGCAGATGATAGTATTTTAAATAATTAAATGTGTGATATTTTTTAATTATTTCATTATTTATTGAGAAAATAGGTAGACAACTGGAAATAATCATTAACTTAATAAAACCGTTTTGGGTAAGCCTATTTCCATTGGATTTATAAAAATATGGTAAAATATCAAATAGTTTCTGGAATATAATATGAATTATTAAAATATCTTTCAACTTATATAATAACTAAAATTGAATTAATTAGACACAATGAAACATAATTGAATTATGAAAGTTTTCGATTGGTGGAGGGGGTGAAATGATCCTGAAATCCCCACTAAAATACGGACGGCTCTGATTTTATTATTTTTCTAATAGGTAGGTACCATATCTGTGTAGAATACTTGTCATTAGGTATTCAAACTCGCGATCATTCCGTTACGGTAATTCATTAAAGAAGTTTCATTCTAAACGCTTACACAGTAATCACTCATAGTTTTACATAAATGAGGTAAGAACCAAAATATTTTCATTAAATGTTATAAAGTAGAAATAATGTACCTATTTTCTTTATTTAAATTAAACATTAGTTGCATCTTTTCAATTAATATAAGTTAAAATAGGTTGGTAATCAACTAATTCAGTAATTGTTTTGGATATGCATCTTTTTATTTCAATTAAACACTAGTTGCATCCGTTAAATTAATATAAGTTAAAACAGGTTGGTAATAAACTAATTCAGTAATTGTTTTGGTTATGTATTTTGTTTATTTACTATTTTACTAAGTTCTATTTTTCTTATATATGAAGAATGTACGTAAAAACAAAAAAAAAAAATGGTAAATTTACCAATAAAGTGATAAAAATGATAAAATAGAATCTCAGGTTAAACAATAAAATATCTTAGATGCGTCTTTTTTATTAGTAAATATGATTGTTATTTCTATTGTTGTATTCTTTACTAATTTAATTCTTTCTAATAATAACAATAAAGAACTAAAAATGGATCTGTTGTTTTGTATCTGCAGGAGGTACATGTTCTAAATATTTAATTATTCATAATACAATTAATAAATAATTTAAATTAAACTATCAAAATTAAAGAAGCATATCCTTTATTTTTTTTATAAGTTTTTAAAAGAAATCGTTTATATTTATTTACTTTTAAGTTTTAACTTATATACAGTGTCAAAAAAATAGAAAATATGATTAGTGTAATAATTTTCACATTGGTATTTATTATCAGTTGCTGTGAAAAATTTATCTCTTTACAGTTCGAGATAGGCATTTTGATTGCGTTTGATTAGAGGGGCCACATAATATTTTTTTGGATAAAAAAAATTTGTAAAATTTACAATAAATTTCTGTACCAGTAAAAATTTACTTGGTAAATTTACAGTCCTCACATCTCTAATTGTTATAACTTTTAAACTAAGTTTAAAATTAACCATATTACACTAAATCTAAATTCTGGAGTGTACCATTTTACTGTCCTTAAAATTAACGTTCCATCTACCAATTGTGCTGAATAATATTTATTTTATTCAATAGCACATAACATTATTTTTATTGTATTACAATGAACAAGGGGGGACCTCAGTCATATATTTATAATCTCACCTACATACATATATATTACAATTAAATAAATCACTATTATAATATTATTCTTTATATTATTATACTATATTATATTTATAAAAATGTGTATTAATAAAAATTATTCAAAGTTATCAGTATTTAAATATATAGCTTTTTTCAAATTTAATAAAAAAATATGCTTAATGTTTGTCAATAGTTAGTACATGAAAGTTAGTATAATTAGAACTTGTGTTCGTCTAATAATCACTCTAATTAATACTTTAGATGACAATGATGAAATAATGGTGTTTCGTAAGAGTCTCGATATAATTATGGGATATAATGCATATGGCCGCAAGCCAGTATAATTTTTGTGTTTTTTAAAAATCGATATATTGACGGTAAAAATAAGTAGTGCAAATGATATACCAATCGTAAAATGTAAACAGCGCAATGGTATACTGACACTAAAATATAAATTGCTTTTAGGAGCAACTGGTCCTGTCTCTAAATTCAGGGTCGGATCTAGGGTGGAAAAACCTAGGGATTTATCTCCGGGCGTCATATTTTCTTAATTATGGGAGTAAATTGTGCACATTGAGGTAGGTATTTTTCGAAAATAGTTTATACATCAGCTACAGATGGGTTTAGTAGCAAACCAAATGTAGGTATGTTTTGCCATTGAAAATAATATGAGTGTACGGCAACAACAATTTTGACATTTTCGGAAACAGAGTTGTATGTATGAATGTACTATATTCAACTGTTACATAATATCTCTAAAATCTATTATAAATATTAACTAATGTGTATATTACACAAATTAACACTTATGAACATATTTTATGTGTGTGAAGAATTTTTTGTTGTTTGAGTATTTTCTGTATAAAACTAAGTAGTTACCTATAGATATGAACAAATATAACGGCGAACGAAGTAATCTCTTTTTTTTAAGTGTACTTATCTAATATTTTAATGAAATATTGAAGTTACATCTTAGTTATTTCAATAAAAATAGGAGTAATGCTGTTAATGATAAACTAGGTTAAATTAAAGTTTGACAAAAACATGGCATTTGCTAATTTACAATTTGCATATCCTTAAATTGTCAGTGGTTGTGGAAAAATAAAACAGTTAGGTAAAATCGGGCTGTGTTTTTAATATATTAAAATGAAATAACAAGAACCTATGTTGGATCTTATACTAAATTTTCAAACTGTTTTGGTTTTTTTTTTATTATTCTTGTAATTTTTTGTTGTTTTTAAAAATGTTGTAACTCATGTTGTATGTATATAGTAGGTATAAAATATTTGAAAATGTCTACTTTTAAAAATTTGATTTTTGATTTATGTTGAAAAATTGTTTTGTTTCAAAGCCCAAAATCTTGAAAATGAAATATGTACAAGGTTTCTCATAACAATAAAGGTTTGGAGAGGAGAATAAAGATATATTATTCAAACCTATGTTGCAACAGAGCTACTTCCCTGGCCAATTTGGTTGGTATTAAATGATTAGAGAGTAATAACAACCCAGTTGAATGTTACGATTTTACTAGACATATTTTAGACCTGTGGCTTAACTTGGAGTACTTAGTTGATGGTTGGGGAGGGGGAAGTTGCAGAGGAGGTGATGCTTTTCTATATCTCAACTATTTTACCAATAATAAAATTATACATTCTATGATGTTTTGAAAAATTGTTAAATTATTGAAAAATGATTAAGTTAGTATTAGGTACTCACTGTATCTGCATTTGTTGTTTCTTAAACTATTCATAAGCATATATCTAAAGTATACCAATACGGCAATACAATCATTATACATTTTGTTACCCTAATGACAATACCTCATAACTAAATATTTATGTAATTTTCATAAAATGTATAACACACAAAAAAAAATAATGTACCTATTATGCATTAAAAATAAAAATGAATGTGTTGTAATTACTAATTAACAATAAATTAGTGCTTATAACATTGGGGAAAACAAATCTTTGTCACATTCTCTATAATATGTCTGCAGGGCAACTGCTCCCCCCCTCATCACACAGATAACGTCTATGATTAGACTTTTGGTTATTAACTAATCTAAATAAATACAGCATAGTCACGTAGTTATATTATAAATATAATATATATTAGTCATAGAAACTCACACTTAAGGTCATCAGTGAATTAAAGAATGTATTGGTTTTACTGTGTTATCATAAACTATGAGTATATAGGTATTGCGGGAACAAGAGCGATTATGTGATATAAATTCTTATTAGAGACGGATCTTGTTCGGCTTTTTAAATTATATTTCATGGTTATGTTTAAAATAGTTGTGTTTCTTGAGTAATATTAATAGCTGTATATTAATTATTATAATTCTAACTTTCTATCTATTGTTAAGTAAATATACAACAACGTGTTATTCGCTTCTATTGTATGTAGGTATACTAATTACTGTAATATTATATGCTTATTGCTATTATAAATTAAGTGACACTCGTGTTAAAACAAATAATTAAATAATATACCTAGATCACTGTCATAATTTATTACATATGTAATTCAAAAAAGAAAGCCAAATTGCGTTTAGAAATTGATGATATTTGAAACAAATATCTTACTAATATTATTATTTAAATTACAAATGCTACCTGCTTCCTGGAAAGTCAATAATTATATTATCTATACATATTTACGTGATTACTGCTTCAATAATATGATTACTAGTAGGTATTTCTATACTTATTAGTTATTAGTAGAAGTAGAGCTATGATAGTTTATAAAAATAAAATGAAAAATGCGAAAAAATATTCCACTTAAAATGCAAATGCAAATGTTTAAAATAGTTTTAAAATCTAAAAAATATTACTCTAAACCGCGCAAAAGTATAAAATCAAACAATGGTCAGGTGTTTAAAATGTTTTCACTAAAAAGTAAAAACGCGAAACGCATTCACAATACACACGACTATGTCAAATACTCAAACCACATACCTACTAATTCTGCTGAAGGTAGTGTATAGTTGTAAAATAATCTTAAATATTAAATCTAATCTACTGTTTCAGTTATAACAGTTATATATATATATAATAGATAATAGTATATATAATATAAGTATGACAATTGAGATAAAATATAAATTAAATTAATATAGGTGCCTAAAATATATAATACCTAGGTACAGTAAATTAAATACTTGGTTATTTTTTGGATATATAATATTCTATTTTCTATTATTTTCTTATCAATCCAAATTGCTAAAATATACCTTTCGTATATGATACGCATCTTATATTTTACGCATTTAAAATAATATGCAATAATATGCATGTCATTCAAAATATGCAAAAATATAACAGCCACAGCTGTTTGTTACAACATACCTACAACGTTATTCACGAACACAGCAAACAAAATAGCATTATATAAAACAATATAATATATTATAATATATAAATCTTAATCCGGCTTATTAATTATTATCATAAGAGTGCTATAACTGCGGCAATATTGCAGACAATTCAAAATTATTGTATAAAAATATATATATACGATTTTTATCATGTTAGGCCTTGATAATTTATTTAATTAAAAATTAAAATATTGAAAAAATACGCGGAAAACCTCTGAAGATCAAAACTCTTGTCAAATATATCTTATACTATGCGTTGTCCGTGAAAACGACTTAATAAACAATTAATAACACATATTACATAAATAAAATAACCGTTCAATGGTTTTTCTTCTATCTATTTGTAAGTTTTACATTAGTAAATTGCATTTAATATTTATAAATAAAATATTAAGTTGATATTACTAGGAATATACATAATGGGTATTAATGTATAATATTATATTTGATATAAAAAAGTATATAAATAATATATTTTTTAATTTCAAATATTAAATGAATAAAAACCTTACAAAATACGTTTTTAAGGTACCTAATGAAAACGATTTTATTTCGGTATTCGATATAGTTGTTTCAATAATAATTATATTCTGAATTATATGGTTAATAAATACGTGCAAAAATGTCTATTTTTATACTTGAATACCATACAGTATACATATTATATTATAAGTACCTACTAATTACTATTTTTATTTTTACAGTTATTAAATCCATAGTTCCACAATATGGCTCTCGATTTACATCGTAAGTACATCGAGAGAAGGCAAGAAAGTGCACCGTTGCAGGAGTCAACCAAAGATATAATAAACTCTAAATATTGCTTGACCCTCTGGAGCTGT
>NC_042494.1:147620467-147638523 GCF_005508785.2 Acyrthosiphon pisum
TGTTATATAATTTTTTTTTTCATTAACCTACTTTTAACATGTTTTGTAATTTATTTTATAAGTGAAAATAATATAATGACCGATATAGTATAAATTAACCTTTAGTGACGTGCGTGGTATTACATAAGTACGCGCGCGATGTATTTTTTTTCGTTTTAATTAATAATATTTTTGTGCAGATTTATTGGTTAGGTACTTAGGTACCAAGTGTTTATTATTACATTAGAAATTATAAAACCATTTTTTTACTCTATATTAAAGTATGTCAATTGTTACATACGAAAGTTACTAAAAGATAGCATCACTCAATTGAGCTTAGAAAATTCACTAAACAATTTATACCATATTAAAAATAGCCCAAGGTAAATAATTACCCCGTGAGCGTTACCAAAAGTTAAGCTGTTTTTTGTTTGATTTTTAATAATTAATATAAATATAAATTGATGATTAATTCTGTCTCTCTTGATTAGAGACAAAAAAATTATATAAATAACAGGTACCTACTCGTATAATTATTAGGTATATAAAATCTCCCAATAATTAATTAAATTTGTAACTTTCATTATTTTCTAATAATGAATAATTTGTAAGCGTCGCTGTAATTATTATATCAATATTTTTTTCGTTATATAGTTGTTCAAAAGATTAAAATATGAAGTTCCCAAGTATTATCATAAAGTTTCCGGATTAGCCGGCGACTGCAGTTTGCCGGGTCTAGGATTAAGTGTAAGCAGTCGAAATACACTGATCAAAGAAGTGAACATAATATTCCACGGAGCAGCTACTGTGCGTTTTGATGAACATATTCGAGTGGCTATGGACATAAATGTTTCTGGGACAAGAGAAATGATGAATTTGGCCAAGACTATAACCAACTTAAAGGTAACATTAAAATATGATATACATAAATAAATAATATACAATAACAATTGGTATTTTATGGATTTTAGGTCAAGTAGGTACCTATATGGTTTAATAATTTATATTATATAAACACTCCAAACTTGTAAAATTAAATGTATTTTAATAAATTTACATAACTGGTTGAAATCTTTGTTTTAATTTTAGTGTATTTCTATATTCGATGTGGAACTTCCATAACAACTTACATTTTACTTGTTGAATATGTATGTTAAACGTTTCATAACACTAAATATTTTAAACTATTAGTTGCAATAATTGATTTGTTGTATAATATACTATATTTAAATATATTTCAATAAATCAGCTTTTACAAAACTATGGGTGGAATGCTGATAAATATTTTGATGATTGGTTACAAAGTTTTACAAACGTAATAATTTCATAAAAATTAGTTTTAACAAATTTTATCTTTAAATAACATACTATTATATTATATTATAACGAACTATTATTATTATAATCATGATTTATTTGTGATCGGTTTTATTGCTCTTCTAAGAAATAGAATAAAAATGATTTTACATGAACGATATTGTGTAATAAAAAATATACTTAAAGTAAATTAACGCAAATAAGTACTAGATACGAATTTGTTTCCAAACAGGTTTTATACAGCCACTTTAAATAAATGCATCTAAATTATAGGTATATATATACTGTAAAAACAATGCATTTTAATGGTTTCTTAATCGATTAGGTCGTAGCACATATTTCCACTGCATTTTCAAATTGCAACCGACTGCACGTCGACGAAAAATTTTACGATCCCATTGTCGACTATAAAGATGTATTGAAATTGGTTTCTTCTACCGACGATCAAACACTTCACGGTATGACTAGCAAGTAAGACTGTCATGTATATGTATTATATATATATATTTATTTTATAGGCATAATAACCTTAAGTAATATTATAGTAACAATATCAATATAATTTTATCGTAATCACAATATTATTTTTAACTTTTAAGAATCCTTGGCGATTTACCAAACACTTATTCTTTTACAAAATCCTTGGCAGAAGATGCCATTCGAAGAGAAGCACAAGATCTTCCAATATTAGTCTTCCGACCAACCGTGGGTACGTATTATTGAATCATAATCATAATATTTGATTTTACAATATTACAGATTTAATAGTTTTTAAAATATTGTTATTTCGTTATCTGTTTATAGTGGTTGGTACTTACCGGGAACCAGTTAGAGGCTGGATAGATAATGTATATGGTCCAACGGGAATCGTAGTTGGAGCTGGTACCGGAGTACTTCATACATATTATCTCGATTCTAATATTGTAACCGATATAATTCCCGTTGACATTGTTGTAAACGCTCTTATTTGTGCTGCTAAAGAAACGGCAACTGCAAACGTGTAAGTCTTATTAAAATGCTTATGATTATAGTTTTATTTTTTATTTTACGAATTGTCGTTTAATAAGATAATAACGCACCGTTTATTTAATCTAACGGTTTCTACAGTTTAAAAACTAAAAAGTAATTTAGGTATTTTAGATACCTAGGTATACAAATGTGCATATTATGATTTTGTTTAGAGTTTCCATCGAAAGAAATTATAACAGCAATAATTAATTCATAATGTATTTGTATAAATAATAATATATTTGTATGCGTATGTAATTAATTATAAGAGAGAAAGTGCATTGTGATAAAAAATGTATATTACTGTGCATTACGTAATATATATGGAAAGATTATACTAAAAAAAGCTAAGAAATTCGTTCTGCTGTTTAAGTATAGTAGATTTTGTGTGAACATCGTTATTGTGATGGAAGTGTTAAATTTGATTTTAACGATAAATCATTGCTTACGAACAACGAAAGTTGTGCGGAGACGGTGGTAAAACTCTATTCATGAGTACATTTTTTTTATTAAATTAGGTAATAATTTATTTTTATATTAATATACGGTAGGTTGAATTATATTTTGCAAAAACCATATAGGTACTATATAATTAATATTAAAGTATCATATATTTCTATCATATTATATCAATGTTATTAAATTATAAAACAATGTTACCATCGTACCGTAGAACGGTGTGCATATAGGTAAGGCATTCGTGGTATAAATATCTTAAAATTAGTCTAAACATTTCGTTGTGTATAGAAAATAATCACAACCGCAATGGTGAAAGTTTGATATTCATACGAATAACTGAAATCGTTAGATAGAAAATTCAAAAATTTGTATTATTACCTAATCATAGAACATAATTAGCAAATTTTCGGGATTTTGGCGAAATCTTAAACGTTAAATGCTTAAAAAAATCGTGTGCCTATGCATCATTAATATTTTTAAATAGCTTTAATAACAACTTATGAGGAATCATTTATTGGATTTTCGAGCTTTTTGATTAGGTTGGCTGACCAGCCTTTGTGAAATGCCGTATGCCTGTGTGAAGTGTGAACATCTATCCGTTATACAGTACAGACTATTGGTGGTAGCTGATGCATGTTATATTATATACACTATAAAGGATGAATCATCTGCATGTTGACCCCATTTTTTCTTTTAATACCTTATGAATAAACTTTGATTTTCAAAATTTTTAAATATATGCCTAAAGACTTCATTTTCAAATGTATGAGATTTTTTGTATTATACTTAAAGAATCACATTCCTGTGGAGATACAAACTTCTATTTTTCAAATGAGACCCCCTCCCCCACCATTTTTAATGTTAATTAATTTGTGGATGATTTTTTTGAAATTGTTGGTGTACCTAGTTCAAAATTCGAGTAGTTTGAATTACTGGATGATTGAAGAAAAAAAGGGCTTGCGCATGCTCGTTAAATATCAAATAGTGAATAACCCTATACATCATACGTTGATTACGATTGTTGTCTATTTTTACCAAAAATTGTAACGTGATTTTTGTTTTTTCTTATGAGTTCTTATAATATTTGAAAAAAGACGGAAAAGAGAATTGTTGATGTATAGTAGATTTGTCCATAATAAACAAGACATTTGTAATAATGAATAGATTATACAGTTCACACGTACATCTTAAACAGGAAGAACAATGGCCACAGTATAATAGTATAATATGTAATACCGGATGTGCTCGTAAGGTCGTAAGACTGACATTACGTTTTACGGAAAAGAGTGGGCTTTGTTTTTGTAAATTTAAATCACGATGATGAGAAAGGAAAATAGATTAAAAATGGATATAATTTTCATTGAAGATGCAACTCAATGTCAAAAAGTTGATGAGGTATATGACTAATTCAATAATAGGTTATATTAAATGATGCGAATGACTTGTTTCATTTCATGGCAACTTAAGATTGGGCAAACGTAATTTATGTGATGTAGGTACCTAGCAATAACTTATAATTATGAAAATATAACTATGACATAATGCCACTTTTCAAAAACAATACACTAAATTATCTCATACGAGTATACGACTATAATATAACTAGTAATTTTGTAATTAAATTATTTATTAATAAGATACAAATTACAATGAATTATCCAGTTGTATGTTTATTATGATTTATGAGCAACACGTAAAGAAGTTTAAATTTTTAATGCGTAAACATTTTTACTTTTTATCAATACAATAAAAATTAAGTGGATGTCGCTCTGCTGAACAGTATAGGTTACAAGTGAGTCACTGTAATGGATGGTGTTAAATTTGAATTCAATGATATAATATCATTGTACAAGAAAAACGATTCTGAGCGGAGACGGTATGTCAGTCTAGGTATTAGACATATTATAATAATATTATTATCATATTATTATATTATATTATAATTAAGTATATATATATACTTATAACTATGGTACTTATTAAAAAAAAGTTGACCTATAATAGGTACCTATAATAAATTATAAATTAATCATATCACAATATCAATTAGGTACTTATAACGTGTTATACATCAACAACAAACCGTGATACTATCATAGTTAATATATAGGTACCTTATAGTATACATTAGAAGTTTCAAGTATCCACGAAAAATATTATACAATTAAAACAAAATAACTAAAATAGTTATTCTAGGTTTTTGAATATGTAATTTTAACTTAAAATTACTATAAAAATAAACTGTGCTTATGTATTTTTTACATTTTTTGGTTACAAAATTAAACTAATTACGTGGAATCCTGTTTTAAATTTTCAATCCTTAGTTATAAAAGTTGAACATTTTATAAATTTATAACTACAAAATAATTATTCAATTTTAAATTTGATAAATTTTGTCAACATTCAAAATTTAAATGCCTATAAAAAAAATTGTGCCTATGTATTTTAATATTTTTCAACTGCTATTGTAACATTATATCAGGAGCTTTGTATTACGTTTTTACACTTTTTTACCCAAGAAATAAAATTTTATTGATATTTATAGAAAAAAAAACTAAAAAAATTAAAAAATGACAATGTACGTAAGCAGCTCAATAAGAGTCAAATTATTTTAAAAATTTTATCGTGTATAGAAAATGATAATATAAACATTCAGTGAAATTTTCAAGTATCCACAGTTATTCGTTTTTTAATTAAAACAAAATAAGAAAAGTGTTTTTATAGATTTTATTACCGCCAGAATTCCGCCGGTTAGGTGTCCGTAAACTTTAATTGAACATTGTATAAGAACAGCCCTTAATGTGTGTTTGTAATTTGCTAACGGCTTTCGTTAAGAATTTAAAAAAAATACACTAAATCAGTGAATAGCAGTTTTGAAAACGCAACTTGAACGCACTTAAAGAGTTAAAGCTTAGGGCTGGATACACATGAAACGCCTTATCCATACATGTCATAGTTTTTGTAATATAAACGTCTACGAATAAACATTTTTCAAGGAAGTCAAAAAACGTTTAAAAATACAAAAAACAAATTGACAATGATCTACAAAAACAAATTTTAAAACTTTACTTGTTGATATTTGCATGTTTGGGAGTAGAAAGAGTTATGTTGGGTCTAGAATATAGAGAATTATTATGTAATCAAATTCTCATCCCACAACAAGAGTGCACTGTTATCTCTTTCTCCAGATCCAGATACCCCATATACACTACCTGACTACCCTTACGTACTTAATGACCTTTATTTACAGTGGATTTACACTATATCAAAGAACTAACAAAGGAATTTACTACTCATGCACTCTCTCATTTAGCTATCACATTGATATTATTACTGGTAGAGTCCTAAAAGTCTTAGGTTTTACTAAACGGAATACCAAACTCATCACTTCGGATAACGATCTTTGTACATAACTATTGTTTTTAAAGTGTGTGTAACATTTAACAATTTATAATATAAATGAAAAAAATTTTAGATGTCACGAACATTTTTCAAGAAACACTATTAGACATATAGATTTATATAGTAAACAAAGTTGTGTTGTTTGTGCATTTCCGTATCCGTACACGAATCTGTGATGGCTTATCATTGCTTTCTTACCTATTTTTAATAATAATATACCCATATTTTATAGGAATGCTAATTGCTAAGTAAAGATTCAATGTAATATCCGGCTTATATATTATTATATCTTACCAGGTTTAAAAAAAAAAATACATTAGAACCTATCAATATTATTATTGATCAATTAAAAATATTGTACGATAAAAATATTTTCTTTTTGTTTTACGTTAATGATCATTAATTATACCATCAACGAAAAACTTTATTAGCTTATACTTTTATTAGGTGGTTACAGCTTAACGATTATAAGATAATTCCATAGATACAAATTAAAAAAAAACATTTAAATGTTTACGTTTTGTTTATAGGAAACATGATGAAATACCAATATATACATGTTCAAGTTCAATACAAAAACCAATTAAATGGAAGGAGTTTATCGAGTTAAATAAACGTTATGGTATGCAGTGGCCTACGATTCGGGCGATTTGGTATTCTTCATTTTGGGTTACTAAAAATCCATATTTATACGCAATGTTAAATTTTTTTTGTCACGTTGTGCCTGGGTATACACTGGATACATTGGCTCGTTTTTCTGGACAAAAACCAATGTTAGTAATAGTTTAAATAAATAATATATACAAGGTGATGTATTTAAGTGCCTACACTCAATATTTTGAAAAGTCTTAGGGCCGTATTCATATTCGATGCATAAGAATATGTACCTATTGCTTAAGCTAATTTTGATAATTTAAAAAATACAAAATTTGCGATAATAACTAAAAGCAATGCTTAAGATAGGTCTCGACCAATTTAAGTAATAATTTGTCATTTCTTAAACCATAGTCTTGGTTATGAATCTCATTTGAGTCATAAGTATAGCTTAAGCAATACTTATTCTTAAGCATCGACTATGAATATGGCCCTAAATTTCTTTTAAATATAATTTTTACTTAATTATATGTCATTGAACAGCAACATTTTTGAAAATAAATGATAATTTTACAAATTTTTATCGCAATGATTTTTCTGTTTTTTGAAAACAAATACACATTTTTTAGTTTCATGTTCTAAAGCAATATGTTCTACGGAATACTTTGATACATAAATATCAAATTTCTAAATAGTATATAGTTAGCTTATAACCTAACCTTTAGATGAGCCATGATCGGAGTAGTGGAACAACTGACTAAGTACCTACTTGTTTGTAATTTTATGTTTATGTATCGAAATACTCTGAAAAATATTTTGCCTAAGAATATGGAATAAAAAATGTGTATGTTGTCATCAGTGCCGTGCTAACTTTCATTGGCACCCTAGCACAGCTCTGGTTGTCATTCAAAAAGGTAAAAAAATATAAATTGTAAGTTGAAACTTTTTAAATAATGAGTGTTGAAACTTAAATAGATATTATTATGTACATTATACCTGACAAAGAAATATATTATAGTAGTACTATTACTTCTGATTTTTGAATTACTATTTTATGGTTACCAGTTAGTGGCAATTAGTTAAAATGATATATAGGTAGTTTTATATGAAAAAAAACCCAACGATAGTACAGTATTTTATATTTTTTAATAGATTAATGAATATATATAAGAAGATTGATAAAGTACGCGATATACTGGCATATTTCTCCGACAAAGAATGGACGTTCCCTAACAATCGATTACTGGCGTTATGGGATACTCTCGACGGCCAAGATAAAGAATTATTCAATTTCGATATACATCAATTGTCATGGGATTATTTTTGTCAGGCAAACTGTCTCGGTTTAAGAGTTTACCTCGTAAAAGATGATATACACACATTGCCTGCGGCCAGGAAAAAATGGGAAAAGTAAGTTATACATGTATGAAATAAGTACAATAGTACAATAGTACAATAATTATTATTTATTAGAAAATAGATGATTTGTGAATCTTGATTAACGGTTAGCTATAGACTAAATTATATATTACACCTAAATTTTAATGATGAATTACAAAGTTATTTAAATGTTCAATCAGGTACGAGTATATTATTATAGGTAGGTATTACATAGTATATTATATGAAATTATTAACCCTTTTTTTTCTAACATTTAAATACCCATTTATTGTTATTTTGGGTTGTATTTTATACCTGATGTATAAAGTTTATAAATTAAGATTTAAGATAAATATCTTCAATTGCCTATTATTATTTATTTTTAAAACTAGTACCTATTAGGCATTTAAATGTTTTACAGATAGTTAAATAATATTGGACTGATTATATCTGTCAAAAATTGATTAGTCTTAATGACGTATTATCTATTATTGTATTATGTTTAATTTATTGTATTCTTATTTTCAGATTAAACATAGCACATAATATTCTGTTAATATTTGTGTACGGAATTGTGTTGTGTTGTCTCTGGTTAATTGTGTGTGTACCACTAAAATTGACTGGGCTCATGTAAAACAATTCGTGGAGACTTAAACATACACATTTATTGGATGTATTATTAGAATCGAATTATACCTATTGACAAATAGTTTAAATAGTTTAAACTTCGTGTATATAATATTATGATAGTATATGTCGTTTATGATTACTATTGTAAGTCATAAAAAAAAAAAAATGTACAATATAAACAATAATGAAAGTTAACTAAACCATTTTAAAAGAAATATACTATTTTAAATGTTTAACATTTCTTTTAAAATGGTTTAGTATAATTCAAGTAGATAATATATTTTATGGTGTTAATAGACATTTTTTGATAAAAATACTATTAGGTACCTACCTACCTAAAATAAAAGTTTCCTGTTCCACAATGTTTGTTTTTGTAATAAATGTTAAATATATTAGCTTATACCAATTTATTATTATTCAATAATACTGTTAACTATAGTTTAAATGATTACACGGCTTATTTGTATATTTCGTCGTATGACATATTTAAAAAAAAACATTTTCTGTACCTATCAATATAAACTATAAATATATATTATAGAATATAGACGATTACACGTTGTTGATGCCTAAGTAAACGGTAATTGTTTTATTTTTATTTACTTATATTATATTCATACAATCCTGAGCCTTTGAACAAAACTTATTCGAGTGTTTGAAAGTACTTAAGTAGGGAGTTTACATTTAAGATCTAAGGTTGAATTGTTGTTGCATAATCATTTTTATGATATCTGTGAAATACAAACTTGGAGTTTCCTAATTTTTAGCTTTAGGTATTGCGAGTACTTAGGGTTTTACAAGTGTGTACAATTTTGATAAGATTTGCTTAGAAGTAGGATATTATTGATAGATATAATTTTAATTGATTTAAGGCTTAATTTGTTTATCATTGGATGCATTTCATATTATATACTATACCTAATTTACTTGAAACTTTTTAAATGAATATGATTTTATAGATTTAATTTTATTGTAATAATTTAACATACCTACCAAACAATTGTATGTTCTTATATAATTAGTTTATTTTTTTTACCTAAGTAATATAAAATTGCTGTGGATATTTTAAAGAAATATTTGTTTATGGTGTATGTAGTATATGTTATTATACCATGTCTCGGGCACTCTCGGCGTATCGTAAGTTTGAAAGAGTTCGAAAAGTATACATCATACATGTATTAATAATTTTAAAATAGGATAACGTTGAGTTGAGTTAACTCTTCTATGAATAAAATTACAAGCAAAGCCACAAAACCATGTAAAAAAATATAGGAAAAGGAACAATTTTTACAGGAGCAGATAAACAAATATCATACAAATTAACAAACTTGCAGATTGGATTTTTCGAAATCAGTAGTATTAACATTTTTACCAGATACTATTTAAATGTTAGCATTATTATATTATTACACATAATTATTATTTTCTAATAATTATTTCTATTATTATTTTAATATTTTTTAAATAAATTTACTTTTTTATTTGTATTACTAATACGATAAAAAAAAAAACACTGTAAAAAATCATACAGATTTTTTGAGAGACTTATTTAGCCAACCTACTTAGTGCTAATAGGTTGAAGGGACTCAACTCGAAAAACCTAGAAAATATTGGTCGGAATCAACTCCGATAACCTAAGAGTATTATTGGGACTCAATTCAATGTCACCGAAAAAAATATATGATTAATATTGATATTAACATTATCAAGTTTAAATTGTGAACTGTACCTTCGAGAAATCCCATTCAATTTTTCATAATTAAATTATATTCACTATTTAGATTTCTGACACTTAAAAAAATATCACCTTTGTAAATGTACCTATACTTATTATAAGAATGTTAATAATAATAACACCAATTGACAAGTGACGCATAGATCGTGAAGTTATGACGTGTGCGATTATGTATTTATGTAATAAAACTTTTGGTGTAATGTAGTTATATAATAGTATTTTTATTTTTATCTTAAGTAATATTCAAAATGTTGAAAAAATTAATTTTAAATGACAAAATATATAATGTTCAGAAGAAAATAATATACATACGTACTATGTGATTTATTATATATACGAATAGTTCAATATAATAAATATATACCTAGTATTACTTTATTAAATTTAGATCATAGATAGACCTATTGGTTATAAAAAAAAGGTATAACAACAACTCACATATTGTCAAAATACATTTTTGGAACGATTTATCCACAGATGAGTAACTACATATATCATTAATCAATACTTCAGACATAGAAAATACATTTTTATAGAGAAATAGAGAATATTTACACACACACACAAAGTCACAAAATATTAATAATTGGTAATTATTCAAGGACGTCCTCAAAAATTTGTCAAGGTAGGGCCAAAATAAATGTTTGATTGTATATTATTAGTGCTTACGTTAGTACCTTCCTACATGCAGTTCAGTCTAAATTTTTTCCCAATTAATTGTATATAATATTTTGAATGACATAATATTTAAAATTAATTGCCATTTCATTTAGGCTATTAAAATTAAACTAAAATAACATAAAATATTAAAATTATCATTTACTATTTAGGAATATTTTTCTCTCAATAGAAGTAGTAAAGTATTTCGTATTATATAATAATAATATTAGAGTAAACAATGCAAGATAGTTGTCTTCTTCATCATAACAATTATCATATTAAAATATAATATAGTTCATTATAATTATTATTATGCATTATTATACAATTCAGTATAAAATAATATTGAAGACTTAAATAGGTAAATGTTTCAGAAAATATTATGATTAAGAGGACGTCATACCTGTATGGGTTGCCTCCGTCTTACACACGTCCGACATAGCTTTTAGTTTTGATATTAGAGTGAATTGACAATGTAAAGGTAAGATCATTATCTAAGCATGACGTAGGCTTTTATTGATATGTATTATTATTTTTAAGCAAATTATGACTTTTTTAAACAGTACATTTTAAAATTATCATAATTTCCTTAAAAATAATAATAATAATATCAATAAAATACGTCGTGTCCTAGATAATAATCTTCCCTTTAAATTGTTTATAGGTCAATGCATTCTAATATCAAAACTAACAATACACCATTGAAACGGGTGAACGAAAACTTGCTATGTCGTACTATTGTAAGACGGAGATGACAACACATACGGGCACGACGTCCTCTTAAATAAGATTTAGATAAATTACACAAAATAAGGGCTATAAGTTATAACAGCTAAAAATTTAAAATTTAATAACATGGTTGTAATTAAATGTAATCGGTCATGACCAAGGAGAGGGGATAAACTGTTCATTCTTTACCACCCTTGTCAAAAATGTAAAGCATCTGGGATAATTATTTTTAAATCACTACAATACCTATAAGTTATGTCTATCATTAATTTCAGCTAAACAATTTTACCAATATTTTTATTTTTATTTTATATAAATAAACAGGTAGGTTATAATCTTTATAATATGGCTCAACATTTTAGTGTAAATTATTCTTACATTCGTTTAACACTGATCTAGGTACTCTGAAATTCAATAACAATGTCTTCAATTTCTAAAATTTCTTAGAGTTCAAGTTGATTGTTCTACTTACTAAATAATAAACTATAATAATCCAAATTCCGCTGCCGTGAATACTGGATTAAAAAATACAAAAGTACGATATAACACTCCCGTTGCATATCGATCGCATTAGCGAAGACCAAGGCCTAAGAGTATTATAGTTTATAATATTACATTTTTAATCAATAATAAATCATCAAATCATAAAAAAAAGTTAAAATAAAGTGCCGTTTTGTTATAACTTATAACATAGTTATAATTCCTCAAATTTAATAGCCATCGGTATGGTTGTTGTCTCCTCTCCAGGCCTTAGAAAAACTACTAATATAAATGAAAAATTACCTATAGGTATAGTCATTTTAATGTATAGATTTTAGAAAGGTTTGTTTTCTCTTATCTGGTATTTGGTAAGTATGATATGGAGGATTCCGATCTTTTAGGAAATATAACACTATTCTGAAAGATTTGGGACTAGAAGTTTGTATTTTAGACGGTTTAACCAAAAAAATATTGAACACAATTGACTCTATTGTACACAGGTCCGAAAAGTTAATTATACCTTTTACAAAAATTGGCTGTTAGATTGGTCAATGATGTTAGATGCTTCTGGAGTAGATTTGGGTATAGGTGTACTGATAGATTCGGTTTGCATTAGGTAGAATTAGGTACTGAAGTGCTTTTTTAACGATCTATGACCAACCATGTTTTATAGAACTATAGTATCGAGCGAATAGCTCGAATCAGAAGCATTTTTTGGAATATTTTTGGAATAGGAAAGCTACCTATCGGCTATCGCTATAGCTTAACGCTAACAACAAGTGTCTTTAGAATATTTAATAACATAAATTCCCAACTTCTGCTTGAACAAATAAATAATAGTTATCATAAATTTAACAAGTTTCAGGTTTAAATGTTTTGATACATATTATTATACCGTACGTGGCAAAGTATTATAGAATGAGCGAGTGTGCAGCCAAGTTAAAACAATTTTTTAGGATCTGTAGGTTTGTTATTTCATTTTAATAAACTTTTGGTAACGATTTAGGTACTCGGTAAACTTTATATCATATACCTGGTTGATTATAATTTCACTCAGGTCATATATTTTGGGATTCCTTCTTAAAGGTAATTCAAATATTAACTTATAGAATACACGTTGGTTTACAGGGTTATACTGTAAATAAATTAAATAACTAATTAATTTGATATTGGCAAGTAGGTAAGTATTGTTATCTTTTACTTTTAGCATTTAGCGATGTATGAGATGACCACAGCATAACTATCGCGTTGTCAAAGCCCAAAGGTCGAGCGACGGTGCTCGTGGCAGCAATACTGTTGCAATACTGTTACAGCAACTATTGAAAAGGTACCTAAACAGTATTATTGTTATTTCCATAACAAACAATGATTCGCATTTACATTTTGAGAAGAAGCGTACTTAGACCTAACCTATCCTAACCTATCGATTCAAAATGCTGTTATAAAATAGGATTGACAATAGCCATTTTTACGCAATTAAATGACATGTGGGTCATTGTAATAGATGTGTTTAATTTGAATACAATGATATATATTACCTTGCTCACATTGATGTTAATTATGTTAACAATTATGTTAAACAATATATGTTAAAATTTAAACTTTATTTAAATGCTTATATATAATATTTATCAATATTTTGAACATTGTATCATGTCAACAATTTTAAGTGTACGGTTTATGAATTACAATAATATAGGAAATCGTTCGATGAGGAATCGTTAATTGATGGATGAAAGACAAAATTAATGTGACTTCAGGTAAACTCTTTTTTTACATGTAGCCTAAGTTCACTCCTTATAAAACGTTAATATCACTGAACTTCTTTTTAGAATTTATTTGAAAATAAAAAGATTTTTTTCGATTTTATAATAATTATATACCACTATCCTATGATGATAATATGAGAGAAGCGAAACAAGTCAATATGATAATATATTACCTATTATACAGTATGATTTTTTGAGCACTCTCACCCAATTTTTCTGTTTAATAATATTAAAAAAATTTCAAATTCTGATTTTTAAGTATAGCTAAAGACAATATTTGCAATCAAGTAATTGATATTTTTTGTACTATTTACTTAAGGAGTGCCTTGTGGTGATATAATTTAAGCATAAAAATAGGGTGAGCATGCTTAAAAAATTTTTTACGTAAATTGAAATCTATGCTTATAAAAATTATTTCCTTGAAATCTTAAAATGGCTAAAAATATATATTTTTCAAATATACAGAATGTTTAAAACAAGTTTCTTAAGCTGGTCAGTTTTTAAGTAAATTATTAATTATTAATATATTAAAATATGTCGTATTGTATAGTAAGTATCTTGTTTATCTTTAAACTTCAAAAAATAAACTACCTCAACTTTTAAACACCATAATATGTAATAATATGAAATTGAATATTGTTAAATGACACTGCTCTCGGCAAATACCACTCAGGAGTCTAGAAAGATTTATAATTTACACGATTTATTTCATCGTTAATTTTGCTTAATATTATTTATTACTAATGACCAGCTCTTGAATTTAGGAAAAAAATTAGGAGGTGAGATATAAAATTGTAAAGAAAAAACTAAAAAGTGCGTACCTGTATATTTAAATGTCTTATTGATTACGATATAATTAGTAGGAGTACGTATAAATATTTTTTAAAGGAGATGAGGGAATCCACTTCCCTCTATCCATCCACAATTCAGTAACTGCTTAAAGGTACCATATCCAATATTTAACTCTATAGTCTAATAAATCATTTATCTTTAGTTAACTATTATCAGTTTTTGTTTTACAAATTATTTTTATATAATATTTTTAAATTACAACGAAATAACATTATATTTTCTTTTCTTATCCTGTATGGACATTTTATACGTTTTTAACTTAAAAATAAGTATAGAATACTTATAAATAAAAAAATTAATTTTCATGATTTTGAAGTATATTGTAAAAAATTGAACTTACTATGCTTAAAAACCCATCCCTATGAATCTTTAATATTTTGATTTGAACTGATTTATTCACAACTTACAAGGAACATTGTATTAAAATATTAAATGTTCAAGCTTTTTGAGCGAGCGAAAATGTTCTTATCGATATTTATAGCAAGAAATTTTAAATGTCTATGAATAGCTCAAGAATAGTCAAAATATGTTAAAGTTATTATCATGCATAGAAAATAATGGAATAAACATTTTGTGAAAATTTCACGGATTTACCAGTACGGATTTATTAATTTGACTTTCCGGTAAATATTTTTATTTGTCAAAGGTAGAAAAATTTATGAGAAATCTTGTATTAGATTTTCAAATATTAGATATGATAAGAACGTTTCTATGTGAATTAGAAATTAGAAGGTGGAAACTCAAAATAATTTGGAATTTTTCATGGATTTATGCTAATTTTTTTTTGAATTTCCACTCACAACTTACGAGAATAATGTTATTAAATTTTCAAGTTTATTGACCCAAAGAAAAAATGTGGCTAAGTGGATGTCACTTTGCTGTACAGTAGGTTACAAGTGAGTCACTGTAATAGATGGTGTTAAATTTGAATTCAATGATATAATATCATTGTATAAGAAAAACGTTTCTGAGCGAAAACGGACAGTCAGCCTATGATTATAAGTATATTTGATGATATTATTGTGAATAAAGTAATTTATATATTAACCTATTTACGTGGAACCTTGTTTTAAATTTTCAATCCTTAGTTATAAAAGTTGAACATTTTATAAATTTTTAACTACAAAATACTTATTAAATTTTAAATTTGATAAATTTTGTCAACATTCAAAATTTAAATTTTAAATGCCTATAAAAAAAATTGTGCCTATGTATTTTTAATATTTTTAAACTGCTATTGTAACAATATATCAGGAGCCTTACGTTCAAATTTTCACGCTTTTTTACCTAACAAATTAAATTTTATTGATATTAGTAAAAAAAAAAAACTAAAAAAATTGAAAAATGACTATGTCAGTAAACGTCCCAAAAAGAGTCAAAATGTTTTGAAAATTGTATGGTATATAGAAAATGAAGATATAAACATTCAGTAAAATTGTCATGTATCTACAGTTATTCGTTTTTGAATAACAATAAAATAACAAAACCGTTACATACAAAATCGATTGAATATCTCATATTGTAAAAATATGAATTTCAAACGATCATAAAAAAATAAATTTGATTTGCATGTAGAAATTTTTTTGATAATGGTAGACAAACTTATCAGGAATCTTGTATTAAATTTTCAAATCTTAGATTTAAAAAGAAAAATTTTTATGAATTCTCAACTCAAAATCATTTGCTAATATTCGTGATTTTTCTGTATTTTGTCAAGTTATGAACTTTAAATTCTTGTAAATAAAAACCCTGACTGAGGATTTTTAATATTTTTCAAAGGTCATTATAACAATATAGTAGGAGCATTGTATTAAATTTTCAAGCTTGCACCAACAATATTCACTTTTCCATCGAACAAGATACTGAATTTGAAAATCCAAACATTATTTCGACTACTTAACATGTACACATACAAAAAAAAAAACACATTATTGTAAAATCAATACATTCGTCGTTTCACACAGAATCTAAAATGAATAAGAAATCGAAATTTTCTTATGCCTATAAATAGCAAAAAAAAGTCAAAATATTTGGAACATTATAATATGGTGTATAAAAAATGCTAATTTAAACATTCTGTGAGAATTCATGCTACTACGTTTAATTTTTTGTGAATTACCAGCAAATACAAAAGTCGATTTTGTCAAAAACTGGTTTTGCGTAAAAATCTTCTTTTTCCTTAATTTTTTTTTTTTGGCTTTCCCCTACGCTTTTATAAACTACTGGGGGTTTTAAATTTTGACCTTTCCTACTAGATTACCTCTTTCTCACCAGAAAATTTACTGAAGTTGAATATCCAATTATTATAAATATTATAAATATATAATAATAAAATTATATTTTATAGACTCTACAGATTATAAAATATAAACATATTTATAAGTTATTAATATTATTTAGTTTTGTGAAACACATAATTTAAGTACCTATAATATGTTAATATTATTGATACCTATAAGGCTATAACTAATTTTTTTTTTTACTTAATGGACACATAAATAAATAAAACTCGAGTTGTGTATGATCATATCACTTTTTATACCTATGCATGTTAATATTTTTAGATTCTAAAACAACATAAAAACGTATTAATTTTATTTAAATGTAAGTGTGTGTGTGTGTTTTTTATTTTGTCTACCATCATTTTAGTTTTAAAATATTTTAAGTCACGTGTTTTAGTTAACTCGTAAAATAAATTCGAAATATACATAGATGGCAGATGATAGTGTTTTAAATAATTAAATGTGTGGTATTTTTTAATTATTTCATTATTTATTGAGAAAATAGATGGAAAATAAAACCGTTTTGGGTAAGCCTATTTCCATTGGATTTATAAAAATATGGTAAAATATCAAATAGTTTCTGGAATATGATATGAATTATTAAAATATCTTTCAACTTATATTATAACTAAAATAGAATTAATTAGAAATAATGAAACATAATTGAACTATGAAATTTTTCGATTGGTGGAGGGGGTGAAACGATCTTGAATTCCCACTAAAATATGGACGGCTCTGATTTTATTATTTTTCTAATGAGTAGGTACCATTTCTCTGTAA